>NC_082665.1:61533257-61836287 GCF_025265405.1 Mesoplodon densirostris
TTTATGATAAAAACCCTGCAGAAAGTAGGCATAGAGGGAACTTTCATCAACGTAATAAAGGCCATATATGATAAACCCACAGCCAACATCATCCTAAATGGTAAAAAACTAAAACCATTTCCTCTAAGATCAGGAACAAGACAAGGTTGGCCACTCTCACCACTATTACTCAACATAGTTTTGGAAGTTTTAACCACAGCAATCAGAGAAGAAAAGGAAATAAAAGGAATCCAAATCGGAAGAGAAGAAGTAAAGCTGTCACTGTTTGCAGATGACATGATACTATACATAGAGAATCCTAATGATGTTACCAGAAAACTACTAGAGCAAATCAATAAATTTGGTAAAGTAGCAGGATACAAAATTAATGCACAGAAATCTCTAGCATTCTTATACACTAATGATGAAAAATATGAAAGTGAAATTAAGAAAACATTCCCATTTACCATTGCAACAAAAATATCTAGGAATAAACCTACCTAAGGAGACAAAAGACCCTTATGCAGAAAATTATAAGACACTGATGAAAGAAATTAAAGATGATACAAATAGATGGAGAGATATACCATGTTCTTGGATTGGAAGAATCAACACTGTGAAAATGACTCTACTACCCAAAGCAATCTACAGGTTCAGTGCAATCGGTATCAAACTACCATTGGCATTTTTTTTTACAGAACTAGAACAAAAAATTTCACAATTTGTGTGGAAACACAGAAGACCCCACATAGCCAAAGCAAGCTTGGGAAAGAAAAATGGAGCTGGAGGAATCAGGCTCCCTGACTTCAGACTATACTACAAAGCTACAGAAATGAAGACACTATGGTACTGGTACAAAAACAGAAATATAGATCAATGGAACAGGATAGAAAGCCCAGAGATAAACCCATGCACATATGGTCACCTTTGATAAAGGAGGCAAGAATATACAGTGGAGAAAAGACAGCCTCTTCAATAAGTGGTGCTGGGAAAACTGGACAGCTACATGTAAAAGAATGAAATTAGAACACTCCCTAATACCACGCACAAAAATAAACTCAAAATGCAGTAAAGACCTAAATGGAAGGCCAGACACTATCAAAGTCTTAGAGGAAAACACAGGAAGAATACTTTATGACATAAATCACAGCAAGATCCTTTTTGACCCACCTCCTAGAGAAATGGAAATAAAAACAAAAATAAACAAATGGGACCTAATGAAACTTAAAAGCTTTTGCATAGCAAAGGAAACCATAAACAAGACCTAAAGACAACCCTCAGAATGGGGAAAAGTATTTGCAAATGAAGCAACTGACAAAGGATTAATCTCCAAAATTTACAAGCAGCTCATGCAGCTCAATATCAAAAAAACAAACAACTGAATCCAAAAAAGGGTGAAGACCTAAATAGACATTTCTCCAAAGAAGATATACAGTTTGCCAACAAACACGTGAAAGAATGCTCAACATCATTAATCATTAGAGAAATGCAAATCAAAACTACAATGAGATATCATCTCCCACCAGTCAGAATGGCCATCATCAAAAAATCTACAAACAATAAGTGCTGGAAAGGGTGTGGAGAAAAGGAAGCCCTCTTGCACTGTTGGTGGGAATGTAAATTGATACAGCCACTATGGAGAACAGTATGGAGGCTCCTTAAAAATCTAAAAATAGAACTACCATATGACCCAGCAATCCCACTACTGGGCATATACCCTGAGAAAACCCTAATTCAAAAAGAGTCATGTACCAAAATGTTCACTGCAGCTCTATTTACAATAGCCAGGACATGGAAGCAACCTAAATGTCCATCAACAGATGAATGGATAAAGAAGATGTGGCACATATATACAATGGAATATTACTCAGGCATAAAAAGAAACGAAATTGAGTTATTTGTAGTGAGGTGGATGGACCTAGAGTCTGTCATACAGAGTGAAGGAAGTCAGAAAGAGAAAAACAAATACTGTATGCTAACACATATATATGGAAGTTAAGAAAAAAAAAAAAGGTCATGAAGAATCTAGGGGCAAGACGGGAAGAAAGACACAGACCTACTAGAGAATGGACTTGAGGATATGGGGAGGGGGCAGGGTAAGCTGTGACAAAGTGAGAGAGTGGCATGGACATATATACACTACCAAACGTAACATAGCTAGTGGGAAGCAGCCGCATAGCACAGGGATATCAGCTCGGTGCTTTGTGACCACCTAGAGGGGTGGGATAGGGAGGGTGAGAGGGAGGGAGATGCAAGAGAGAAGAGATATGGGAACATATGTATATGTATAACTGATTCACTTTGTTATAAAGCAGAAACTAACACACCACTGTAAAGCAATTATACTACAATAAAGATGTTAAAAAAAAAGAAAAAAGCAATGACCCCCCTTCTGGTGTATGTACGTCAGAAATTTGGTATCATATCCCTCCCCCCACACCTTTTCAAAGTAGATCTCAAGATGAGTACTAAAAAGCACTCATTTGGTAGTAGTAACACCTCTTGCTTAGGGTACTTTTGAGTTAAAAGTTGGCAAATGGTCTTTTTAGGAAGGCAGAAGTAGCAATCATTATAAAATCATTCAATCATTAATAAACTAAAAATAAAATGGCAATTTATTGGCCCAAAATAGAGTAGGACAGAGCTATGAATAAACGTACCCTGTGCCTGGGATAAAACATAGAACTGGAACTAGATAGGTCATTTACCTCTGGTGCCTTTGGGTTGGAGGTTGTGGGTCTCTATTGAGTGGTGTCTAGCGCTAAGTATCACAGAGGCATCGACAAAGCTCATCTCCATAACAACAGTAGATTTTACTCTATGTTAAGATATACCTGTTTTTAAATTTTTGAAAAAATGTTTTATATTTTATTTTTTGATTCTTAGGTTGATATTATGATTTGACTTTATTAAAAAATTTTTATTGGGGTACAGTTGATTTACAATGCTGTGTTAGTTTCAGGTGTACAGCAAAGTAAATGTCCATCAGTAAAGGAATGGATAAAGATGTGGTACATATATACAATGGAATATAACTCAGCTCTAAAAAAAAACAAAATAATGCCATTTGCAGCAACATGGATGGACCTAGAGATTGTCATACTGAGTGAAGTAAGTCAGACACAGAAAGACAAATATCACATGGTATTGCTAATATGTGGAATCTAAAAGAAAGGCTACGAATGAATTTATCTACAAAACAGAAATAGAGTTACAGATGAAGAAAATAAACTTATGGTTACCAGGGGGTAAGGGAAGGGGGATGAATTGGAAGATTGGGATTGACACATACACACTACTATATATAAAATAGATAACTAATAAGGAACTACTGTATAGTACAGGGGACTATACTCAATACTCTGTAATGGACTATATGGGAAAAGAAGCTAAAAAAGAATGGATATATGTATATGTATAAAAGACCTTTTAAACAACCCCATCAAGTGTTCTGTTGATTATCAGCCATACAGTCAGGGAGCTATTTCTTTTTTGTCAGGGGTAGCCAAGGCAGAAGAGTCAATATATGTGCCTTCCCTGCTGAGGTGGGATCAGACATGCTCCCTCAGCACTTTTGTCTGTTCTTATTTCTCTCATTTCACTCTGTGATCAGTAAACAAAATACATACCAGGGAAGAAAGAGCTGAAGAAGTTGCTAGGATTTCTAAGGAAGAGGAATCCAAATCCTTCCTGCTTTTAGGCAAGAGAATGTTTTAGTATTAACGAAAAGAGATGGTTAAATTACAGCCCATCAAATTTCAAATACAGTTCCAAAGTGTTTCTAAAATGATCCAAAAGAAAACAAAATTCCTCCTGTCCTTATCTATAAATTCTGCAGGCTGATCCTAGGTTCTCATCTCATTCCTGTTTCTTGTTCTTCCCCAGAAAGGATTAGTGTCTAACATTAAACAAATAGTATATAACAAAGAACAGATATAATGTATACTCATAAAATTCTGAGTTCAGAGCAAGAGGAGGGTAAGTTGTTAGCCCAGCAGATGAGTCTTACTGACAGGAAGAGAGACCTTTTCTAATTCATCCATAGAAGGTGCTGAAAATGTCCTCTAATATATCTTGAGATGAGGTTTTGGTGGTATAAAAATCTTGTGGTTAATACGGCATATTGTTGTTGTTGTTAATTTTCCTCCTCTCTAGGACCACAAAAACAGAGCTAAGTATAGACATGTTTATTTCTTCATTAGAAGCTTTACATGTTACTATATTCTATTGTAAATGAATTAGAAAGAAAAGTACCAAATCCCTTGATGCAGGCCATGTTACAGATCCATGCATACCTATGCTTTCCTTTTTCCTATTCTCTCAATCTTTGCACCCATTTTTTCTTTTTTGAATTTGAGGCTTGCCCTTACATTGCCAGATTATTTCTGGTGGTGGGAGCCCTTGTGACATTACTTTGTTCATCCACACTGTCTAGTTTGATACAAACTCCCAAGGGGGCTTTCTCCTACCAATCATGGTGACTGAATTAAAAATGATGACTTTTGTATTATAACATAAAATCTGGAGTCAAAATGAACTTTTAGTTTTATAAATAACTCATAATTATGAGGCAAATAAATATATGTATTTCCCTTTCTGAAGTATAACTAAAGGCTCTAGAGGTCCTAAGTTTGTCTTCAGTTGTTGTATTGAAACTGCATAAATGCAGTTCATTAGGCATTTCTTTTCTCAGTTCCAACAAGAACCACCCTAAAATCTTCTATGGTGTATAGCAGATCCTGGCAGCCCACATGAAAGCAAGTGCTCAAATGTTAGGGACTTAAATTTTAAATCAAAACTGGGAAATGTCTGTGAGTGACATGAAACTTGGGAGAATTCATTCAACTTAGGAGTTATTGCTGGTCCAATGGATCCAAGGAAAAGGTCATTACTGACGTACTCAAGGGGCATCAAGAGTTCCAGGATAGTCTCTTGGATATCTGGAAACCTGGATTATTTGACGTGAGCATGACCTAAAGCTTGGCAAATTCTTCCATACTTATTCTAGGTTGGATGCAGATCTCCAAGACACTCTCATCTTCCTTCTTCCTTTTGTTAAAGTTCAGATTCTTGGCATATTTTCATTACACGATATGGACAAGGTTACACATGGATTGAGAGCACACTGTAGTGCAGTAACTAAAGTGTTGTCTTAATATTGGTCTCTCTTACAAACCATGAAAGGCCAATATGCTGTTATTTGGGGCAGTTCATGGGAAAGTTGACATAATAATGCTTTCATGATTCAATTTATAAATGGGCCATTTCACTGGCATAGTAGGGAGGACACTAAGAAACATTTGCAAACGTAAATAGATTTTGTTTCAGAGAACAACCTTATCTCGCCAACTCATTAATATTTCTTCATTATGTACCTAAATCTCTATCACACTAAGTTCATACATAATCTAGGAAGACTTACTTAGAAAGTCCCAACATACAGTCTGTTTTCCATATCGATGGATGCCATTTTATACATGAGACTTGAACATCTGTGAAGTTTGGTATTTGTGGGATATGTCCTGGAACGAATCGCCCATGGATACTAAGGGACAACTATATATGTATTTCTACTATAAAATGGCAACAACAATTCTGGTTCAAATATCATAACCTAAGCAAAAATAAACACCTAAAATATAATAAAAATGTATTACCTATGTATATAGCTATATACAGATCTTCCTTGACTAAACCCATCATAAGTTGGATATATCTTAAGTAAAGAATGCATTTAATACACCTAACCTACTGAACATCACAGCTTAGCCTAATGTACCTTAAATGTGCTCAAAACACATTAGCCTACTGTTAGGCAAAACCATCTAATGCAAAGCCTATTTTATAATAAAGTGTTGACTATCTCATATAATTTATTGAATACTGTACTGAAAGTGAAAACCAGAATGGTTGGGTGGGTACAGAATTGTTGTAAGTGTATCGGTTGTTCACCCTCGTGATTGCATGGGTGATTGGGAGCTGCAGCTCATTGCCACTGCCCACCATCAGGGGAGTGTGTTGCACTGCATATCTTTAGACCAGGAAAAGATCAAAATTCAAAATTCAAAGTAAGATTTCTACTGAATACATATCGCTTTCACACCATCATAAAGTCGAAAAATTGTTAAGTGGAACAATTCTAAGTCGGGGACTGTCTGTCTATAAAACCCACCAAATCAAGATTGTGCAATGATGCTGTTTACTACAGTTTCATTATAGTATTTTTTGGAGATTCCTATTTTTGTACATAGAAGGGAATGACATCATATCTATGTAGCAGACAAACAGAAAAGTGCAGAGGGTGAATGCAAGATGCCCATATACTGTCTACCAAGAGTTGCCAGTTGTGAAAGGATCTGACATGCTAATATCCACTCATTTGGACTCGTTACTGAGACACTAAGAGCTTGATGGCTGGCAGGCACTATATTTAAGTGCGGTTACCGAGGCCCCCCGATATTGACAGAGTGCCAGATTCTAGGAAACTACTGATGTACACAGCTGGCCACAGCTCCAGACACCTCTCAGACAGAGTCTTTAAATGTCATAGATAATTGAATTTTCATGAAAGTGTAAGAGAGAAAGGAAGAGCAAGAAGAGAGAAAGAACACAGAATGGGAAGCAGGGTAGGAAAAAAAAAAAAAGAAAATCACTTTTATACCACTGACATGAAAGCATGTGGCATCCCATCTCTAAAGAGCCTTATAAAGGATGTGAGATCAAGCCTTCTGAACGCATTCTGTGTTACCAAACACTAAATCACGTTTAATAATTTCACTGTGTATTTTAAAAGGGAGATACATGTTAAAGAATAGCGTCAATGAACTATTTCCGAACAAAATTTGGTTCAAATATAAATATTGTAAAACTCAATCTTAAAAAATTCAGAATAAAATAAAGTAAGGGAATCACAGGTACAAATAAACATGAGAAAGACTCCTAAGCAGTTTTCTCTGTATATTAGAGGTTAAAAGTCAAGGTGCCATGAAATCCGTTTTTCGCCAAGGCACAGATGTGTCCTCTGACAGTTTCCTTTCCAGAGTCCCACTGAAAGCAGTGACACCTAGTGGGTTTATAACAAGATATTAAGGAATATCTCTCTCTCTCCCTGCCTTTCCACAGAAAACACCTACCAGGGAAATATATGAGGTAAGTCAGTTACTTGACACATGATAACGGAAATGAGCCATGGTTATAACTAGAACAACCAAGTGTTCCTTAGAAATCATGTAACTCAATACATTTTAAATGTAAATGAAGCTTTTTCACTTTGAAAGTCTTCCATCTGCTGAGGGCACCTTCCCTTGACCTTGATACACTGTGTCATTAAAAGCAACCACATTTTTCAAGGTTAGAATAGTTAGAATATGGCTTGCTTGTGAATTTACTTTTCCATATTAGAGTTGTGCAATCTCCACATTTTACATAGAGCAATCATGCCAATGCCCACAAACAAAATTCTTCCTCCTATTCAAAAGCACATGGGTAATTTTTTTTAACCTGTAGCAATATGGTTTTGAAAGCCCCACTTGCCTTATTACTAGCATCACAGTAAGTCTTGATATAAATTACTTTTCCATATCTGGTTCTCTCTGTCTTAGGTACCTGGGACATTAGCAGGTACTTGGCGAATAAAGTTCCATAGCTCAAATATTCAAAGGGGGTTTTGTTTCTGCATCAACTTTTCAATGATTTCTTAGTGCTTTTCTTTTTTACGTTAGGACATAAAATGAAAGAATTTAGAGTTCCTTCCATGGGAAAAATAATTATTTTCTCTGTTTTTGAAGGCTTTTATTTTGAAGACAAAATCAGTTTTAACTCAAATGGATGCAGTAAAATCTCAGATACCGTAATCAGTGACTGCATTAAAACTCTCAAGAAGTATGCCAACTTCCATGGGAGGCTACAATTCAGCCAGAATCACAAACAGACATTATCCACCTTACCTCTGGCCATTCTAACATTTTATACTGAAAAATTATAGATCAAGACAATCATCTCTAACATGTTCACACAAATACACATACATACATACACACACATACAGTAATTTTTTTCTCCAGTGTCTGTATCATAAGCAGAGAGGTTTTGGTTTACTCTAGGCTGAGGTCTAGAAAATACATAAAAATGGGTACTAAATTTTTCTGATTATAAAAGTAATAGTGTTCACCAAATATTCAGCAACCTGTGGTATACCCCTACAAGGAATACTGTGAAGTTGTTAAAGAGAATAAAGTAGATTTATATGCTATATGACAAGATCTAAGACATATATGATATGGTCCCTCTTATATGAATAAAATGAGGACACATATAGATATATACTGGCATATACATAAACACATTTTTTTGTGGGGGAGGAAGTACAAGACACTTTTGATTGAAGGGATGAGGAGAATTTTACTTCTAATTAAATATTTTTCAATTATATGTTTAAAAATTAATGCCAAGGTGCTGGGAAAACTGGACAACCACATGTAAAAGAATGAAATTAGAACATTCTCTAACACCATATACAAAAATAAACTCAAAATGGATTTAAGACCTAAACGTAAGACCAGATACTACAAAACTCTTAGAGGAAAACATAGGCAGAACACTCTTTGACGTAAATTGTAGCAGCATGTTTCTGGATCTGTCTCCTAAAGTAAAGAAAATAAAAGCAAAAATAAACAAATGGGACCTAATGAAACTTAAAATCTTTTGCACAGCAAAGGAAACCATCGACAAGACGAAAAGACAACCTACTGAATGGGAGAAAATATTTGCAAATGATATGACTGATAAGGATTTAATATCCAACGTATATAAACAGCTCATACAACTCAACATCAAAAAAAAAGCCCAATTAAAAAAATGGGCAGAAAAACTGAATAGACATTTTTCCACAGAGGACCTGCAGATGGCCAATAGGCACATGAAAAGCTACTCAACATCACTAATCATCAGGGAAATGCAAATCAAAACCATAATGACGTATCACCTCACACCGGTCAGAATGGCTATCATCAAAAAGAACAGAAATAACAAAGGCTGGCAAGGATGTGGAGAAAAGAGAACCCTTGTACATTGTTGGTGGGAATGTAAATTGGTGCAGCTGCTGTGGGAAACAGTATGGAGGTTTCTCAAAAAACTAAAAATAGAACTACCATATGACCCAGCAATTCAACTCATGGGTATATATCTAACAAAAACAAAAACACTAATTTGAAAAAATAAATGCACCTCAGTTCATAGCACCATTATTTACAATTGCCAAGATATGGAAGCAACCTAAGTGTCTATCAACATATGAATGGATAAAGAAGATGTGGCATACATATATATATACGTATGGAATACTACTCAGCAATAAAAAGAAGGAAAATTTGCCATTTCCAGCAACATGGATGGATTTGGAGGGTATTATGCTAAGTGAAATAAGTCAGACAAAGAAAGACAAATACTGTATGATATCACTTATATGTGGAATCTAAAAAATGCAACTAGTGAATAAAACAAAAAAGAATCAGAACCAGATATAGAGAACAAACTAGTGGTTACCAGTGGGGAGAAGGAAGGGGGTAGGGGCAATATAGGGGTAGGGAATTAAGAGATACAAATTATTTGGTATATAATACAAATTATTAGGTATATAATAAACTACAAGGATATATTTTACACAGGAAATATAGCCAATATTTTATAGCTGTAAGTGGAGTATAACCTTTAAAAATTGTGAATCACTATACTGCACACCTACAACTTATATAATATTGTACATCAATTATACTTCAATTAAAAAAATAATGCCAATAAGGTTATCTAAGTGGCAAAGTTATGAGGAATTTTTTCTTTGTTTTTCTCTTGTTTACAATATATGATATTTTAACAGAAAAAATTTCCAAAATAAATTTTGTAAAAGTAGTTCATGTTAGTTATAAGAAATTTGAGAGCACTAAAAAAGAATAAATAAATAAAAAAAGAAAAAAAAACATAATTCTCTGACCCAACAATAACCACTGTTGAATTTTTGGTGGGTTGTGTCCAGTTTGCAAAGTCTCTTCTCTGCTCTACTTTAGGAGTAAGAAGGATCCTTTTCATTCTTTTAGGCAGAAGGACTCAAAACAGCTCTACAGCTGTTTTGCTATATAGCTTCCTGAACACCCTCCAACACCACACAGTTTTTTATTTCTAGGACATTCTTGGAGCAGCATAAGCTATATGTGACACTTCTCAAATTTCATAGGTCTTCCTTCATCTGGTATTGCTCCCTGAAAAGCATGATTCCTGTGCCACCTCATGATCTCCGTGGAGTTGGAGCAGGGGGGACCTCATGACACCACACAATTATTTGCACTGAAATCATTTCAAGAGGACTCAGAAATGCTCTGTTCTGAACACACAGAGATGCTTCTCTGCAAGTTACCCAGCCTTAGAACATCTTCAAAGGTGAAGGAAGAACACAGAGAGGTGGTATACTTGGTGTTATTTTTTAGGCAATTGACCTAATGATTACAACACCTTCAAACACTTTATTTGGTCAGGATCATTTTCTGAAGAAGGGTATTAACCCTCTCTTCCATGCAGATACCTGAGTGTTACTGTTACTGTACATCCTTTAAGTACCTTATTCTCCTTTCAACAAATTTAAGCATCTTCCACCTTTGTTGCTGCTGTTATTGAAAATAAGATGATAATGATAATCCTTATTTTTATTATGGCTAACTTCCATTGATTGATTTCTATGGGTTGGGCAGTTTACTTACACTATTTTCATTCAATTCTCAAAATACTTCTGTTGTTGTTATTATTATTATTATTCCTATTTTATAGATGAAAAAACTCAGACTCAGGAATGTTGAAAAACTGCTGAGTGTCACAGATCTAGTAAGAAGCAGATGAAGACTCAAATCTACATCAGATTGATTTCAAATCGTCCTTAAGATCATTTTCCAGATTAGATTTATGTGACTCCTTACTCGCAGGTATAAACCATGCCCAGAACTTTCTTATCTCTCTAGTATCTTTCTAATGCTCTCTCTCTGTGTGTGTGTGTGTGTGTGTGTGTGTGTGTGAGAGAGACAGAGAGAGAACTTCAAATAAAATGTTATAAAATTTCTCTAGAACTCTATTTTCCTCACCTCTAAAATTGATAGCACCTACCTCAGAGGTTTATTGTGAGGACCGAATGAGATAATATAAGTGAAAACACTTAGTACATCTAAAATAAAACATCATCATTATTGCTGTACAAGTTTTCCTCTTTTGCATAATGGATGTGTTCTAGAGAAGGTGATTATGAAAATGTATAGGCTTAACTTCTATTATCAAATCACAGAGCAACTGCATTATAAAATCATAGAAAAATAGACTCCTAACAGATTGAGATGAAGACTTGATGTAAGGCAGGGGTTCAGGTAGAGGTTGGGTCTATGAGTGTTATACTGGGAGAAGTCTGTGTTGGCAGCACTTTCTAGATACTCTTATCTCCCTTTCCTCAGCCTCCTTGGTCTGGTAATTTCTTGATCTACTCCAGCAGTTTCCAGAGATGATTTCCTTCTTTTCCTTTGTCTGGTTATGAAGTCCAATGATATTTGTATGCAACAATACTTCACCTATGGCCCTATCCCACACATGATGTACAATAGTTATAAAGTTCCTTTAATTTGAGATTTCCAATTAGATAAATTTATTAGTGCCCTATTTACTCTGTATGTTTGGTTATAAGTTTCAGTCACATGTATTAATACTATTTGCATTAGCTTCATCATGTTTATTATTTCGAAAGGCTTCTGGGTCAGAAACCATGTCTTCTACTTTTTTGGAAACTCTACACTTACTAGTGAGTCCTATAAATAAAATGAAACTTTAAATAGTACTGACTTCATCTTCAAATCATAACTAAACCTGACTCTGGGCTTGAAGTGCTATTTTCTCCCTGTAGTCTCATCAGATATGAGTGTGTCATGTTACTAACTGAGGCCAAGCTATATGCTCCCACAATTCACTTATAACAAACAGCTACATCTTGGTGCTTGCCTTTTCTTGAGGCACCAGGACTTATTCTTAAATCAATGCCTTAATTTTTTCTCTCAGCACATCCTTTACTTGTGGAAAGCATTCAGAAAGAATGGAATTTAAAAAATAAACTATGTGCTGCCCAAACCTTGGGAAAAGCAGTGATGTTTGAAAGCATCAGATTCAACCAATCAGAGGCACAAAAGCCTTATTAAATGTATTCACTTTCTTATCTTTAGAGCTCAGGTAGGAAACAAGATCCAACCTCAGCATACCAATGGGTATCAAGTGAGAGAGGTCAGCATAGTCTACACCGTTATAGGGTAGCTTGGACACATCAGCTAGAAGTATTCTTAAATTCTAAAAGGAGATCTTGTTCCAAATTATCTCACACATGACAGCAGCCTGGGAAGCCACCAGACAGCCTCCCTTGTTCTAGACCAATTCAAACAAGGCTCACTTATATTTTATTTAATATTTTGTCATAAGAAGACTATAGGATCTACTCAAGACCACTTTTATTTTACTACTGTTCATATTCCCATATCTGTCCGCTATCCCCTCATTTTACCATTCTTCCATTTATTCAGTATATAATAAATATCAAGTACCTTAGGGGATGGGTAGATAGATAGATGATTGATAAATAGATAATCAATAGATAGATAGGTAAATAAATAATAGATAGTTAGCTAGATACAATTTATGAGTAATGACCTCAAGAAATGGCTAAGGAAGGAGATTTCAGATGGAGAATCCTTTAAACTAGGTATTAAAGGATAGATGGGATTTCAAAGTATAGAAAGGGAAGAGAAATCATTTTGAGCAGAATAAACCATATGAACAAAAAGGTTATCATGCAGTGGGAAAAGCAAATCATTTGGTTTGTGAAAGGGAGTAGCAAGAAATAAAATTGGTAATGTTTAGGAAAATTAGGGCTAGATCACAGAGGAACTTAAGTGCCAACCAAAGAACATCACTCTGGCAATAATCTAAGTCTGAAGAAAGTTCAGTTAACAACTAGAAGCATTATAATTTCAGTAGAGAGTACTGTAATACATCACAGACTCTGAGGCTTTGGGTTCCATAGGGGAGATGGTACATTAGTGGTAAAGAAAATGTCTTCATATCTAATGTCTTACTCCAGCTAAGATTATTGTGTTTCATCTATTAAGATTAATCATATCACAAAACAAGAATCTTACCAGCTCCTAATCACATTGACTTTGGTCCTTCATTCTCAATAATAAATCCTATAGAGTTGCCTAAAGGCTGATGGTGAGTCTGGCTTAGATGAGAGACGTGAGTAACCTAAGCACAGGTGAGATGTCTGTTGAAAAGTTTGGTATAAGCTGTCATTTGAATTTGAATAGAACCAATATGTTCATAAATAATTGGTTACTTATGTAAGTTTAGTTCTGGCTCTTCCTATGATACAGAAAGTCATTTTAGTATCTTTGGAACTCTGAGATATCCTTACATATCCTTTAAAGGTTATTGCTGAATGTGTAGGATTCCCTGATTCTAGTCATCAAAGAAAAACTCCTTTTCCAGCACTTCCTATCCCCTTCCCTCTTTCTTGCTCTCTATTGTACTCACAGACTTCTGATATGCTTTATATTTTATGCATGCATTTGTTTATTTTCTGCCTTTCTCCTCCAAATATTAGCTCTTTAAAGACAAGAATTTTTTTAATGTGTCTGTTTTGTTCACTGTGTAACCCCAGCACCTAAAACAGATACTTGTTGAAAGAACACTTTTGAACCTGAAGGAAAAATATAGAAGAGTGTGAGCAAATATTAACTGGAATGTGGGAAAATAAAGCTTTCTACATAAAGCCTCCCTCTAAAAATTCATATGCCATATCATATGAAAATATCATCAGCTAATAACTTCATGAACTAATTTTCTATAGTACTCAAACATTTAAAAATGTGTCTATTTGCTTTTTTACTGTTTTTGAGATAATGATCTCATTCTTTCCATTGACTACAGATGGAAATCATAGCAAGGAGAGATGCTCTGGGGTATACCAGATGAACGCAAGGCTTCTGACTCCAAGGGCTAGGTTCTATGCACTATTTTATACCAGTTTGTATTTCATAATTAATAAGGTTTAGTGCTGAATCGCATAAGATACTAGAAGTTGAACCAATAAATAATGCCATTAGCTTATAGCCTCTCTGCTAGCATGTGGCCTTCTCACAGAAACAAATAAAAAGCAAAAACAAACAAACAGCAATACAGAAAGAGGAAAGGTGAAGACCTCAAAAGGCTAAACATTGTTATTCTTAATTTTCCTTTTAAAATCCAGATTGGCCCTTTCATCATAATTGTATTGCATCCTGCTGGCAGAAAGGAATGAGATTTACTATGCTATGCAAATGATAGCAGGTTAGCCACAGCTTATCAAGCTCTGGGAACATTATGGCTTTTCTTTCCTAGATCCTCTTTTATCCTGAAAATATCTTTTGGATTAAAAAATCTCATTCAATAGATGTATTTTTCAATATAAAAATCTAAGCTATCAAAGTACTAAAAGAAAACATTGGCAAATCCTTTCATAATCTTGGCATGGGGAAGGACTGTCTACCTGACTCAGTATCTAGAAGCCATAATAGAAAAGATTGGTAAATCTGATTATATTAAAAGCAAACTTCTGTATGGCAAAAAATATATATACATCATAAGCAAAGTAATTAAAAAAAAGACAAACTGGGAAAAATATTTGCAACACATATAGAAAAAAGAACTATCTCCTTAATGTATACATAGCAAGACATCAATAAGAAAAGACCAAGAACCCAATCAAAAGAAAAGGCAAAAGATGAACAGACACCTAATAAAAAAACAAACACCAAAATCATTAAACATATCAAAAGATGCTTGGCATCACTCATAATAAGGAAAAGGCCAACTGAAAATACAGTGAGATATCATCTTTTACCTATACAACTGGCAAAAATCCAAAGTTTGAAGAAACACTACTTTGTTGAGGCTGGGAGTAAAAAGGCACTTTCATATATTGCCAATGGGAGAAGTCAGTAATACAAACACTGTTGAGATCCATTTGGCAAAGTTTCTCAAAATTTAAGATGCATGTAAACCTTTGACCAACAATTTTGCTTCTGAGAATTTATCCTGCAGAAAATCTGCACATCTATGAAATGATTTATGTACAAGGTTGTTCACTGGAGCATTGTTTGAAATGACAAAAATTGTTTATAAATAGGAACTGGCAGAATAAACTATGATACATTTACATAATGGAATACTGTGCAACTGAATAAAAGATTAATGTAGCTCTCTATGTACTGCTATGAAAAGATCTCCAAGATATACTGGAGAATGCAAGATTGAAAACTGCGTTGAAAATGCAGTGAAAAATGTGAGATTGAATAATTCAAGAATAATATCATATAAAAGTGAAAATGAAAGTGTTCTTGCCATGATAAAATGGTTCTCTTGCTCCCCGATCTTTTAGCCACTGGTGTAGCCAACAGTTGGGCAAATGTGGCCAGTATTTAGCATCACTGGGACTCCATCACCTTGAACCATAAAATGCTCTAGGTTCTTCCCTCCCTAGCTCTGTAGCATTCTTATGATGTTATGATGTATGATGCTCCTTTGTAAGCTCAATGGAATTTTTAGTAAAATGTAAAATGTCATTAAATGTTTCAGCTATGAACTAGTTGGGAGAAATCCCATCTAAAAGCCTGGGGTGATTCCCCATATGTTCTACTTTCCACGTGTTGAGTGGAGAAGATCTGGTAATCCAATTGATGATATATAAGAAGAAGAAAACACATTTCTCTAGGAATTTAAATGTATGAGATTATTGAAAATAATGAGCGTAACATATGCATTTGATAATATTTATCAAGATTCTAAAGTGCTCAGGTGATGGCTTCAGTAGCCATAAGATTATTAATATGAGGCAGAATATAGCATTAGGTTGATGATGTATGTTGAATACTTGGGGGTTCCTAAAGGAGAAGCCTATATAAACAGTGCATTATAATTAATAATAAATTTAATAGCAGCAGCCTACTTTTTGTGAAGTAATCAACACATTCATTCACTACTCAGAAATTATAGCATAAGTCCAACAAACTGTTTCTCCAAAGGTTTCCTCATATATGTAGTCAGAGTGCTATTTGGAACAAACTAGAGGTCACAGAAAAGAGCATGTGTTAAACTCCTAAATTTGATTTCCCATTTCCTTTGTTCCATTACCTTTTTGGTAAACAGATAACCAATGGGTTATCCATTCTGGGTAGAAATGTCTTCCTATGGGTTGTGTTATTTATTTCAGGCAATTATTTTAAAACAAGGAGGTAGGTACGTAGGGAGTATTGATTGATTGATTGATTCATTCTTCATTAGTTAAACGCCCAGTACATTCTGGGTATTTTGCCAACATTAAAGATGTAAAGATAAAGGCTACAGTCCCTGCCCTGAAATATTTCAGTCTATTGGGGAGAAGGTAAAGTAACTATCCAAATAATTATAACATGGGGTGATGCCTGCTATAAATGAGTTAAGCATAAATTACCATGGGAGAACAGAGGTGTGGGACCCTGACTTTTAATGAGGAGAGATGGGAAGGGTCACCAGGTAGAGGTGACAGAAAAGAAATTACAGGGCAAGGCAAAATATAGTCCATGCAGGGAACTGCAGGTGGTTCCAGACAGAGCTCTGGGTAGCACTTGGGAATATGCTACCCAGAGGTGGGTTGGGCTCACCCAGGCTGTGATGGAAGCACCACTTTAGATAAGGTGATCAGGGAAGGCTGAGGACATGAATGAAGAGAAAGAGTCAGCCATACAAAGCTCAGGGAGAAGAGCATTCCCAGCTGAGAACTGTACTTAGTGTACAGATAAGTCTATTCCCAGGAGTGGTTAGAGAGCTAGGGGCTCTGATTCCTGGTTGTCAGAGATGAGCAGAACTATTCCAAATACTATTCCCCTGACTATTATCTAATCTCTTTTGTTGTCTCTGGAACCATGGCTCTTTCCCATCAATGAATTCATTCAGTCCCTGTAATCAACTCTGATTAGTGTTGTTTAACATCAATCTTTTCTACTTTTTTTCAAAGAAAAATACCAATCAGTTCTGCACACCCTGCATGTTAAAAGCAGCACCTCTCCTGCTGACTTACCGTTCTCTTAATCAAAAGGGCAGGAGGAAGCAGTTGGGATTCACTTTTCTTTTTTTTCTTTCAAAGTACACAAATGTCAACTTCCTCAAGGATGTTTGGCATAGCGGAGTTCAGTCATGTTACGTACAAAGTCAGCTTGATCAAAAGGTTGCAGGCTGCCCACTGCTAAAATGGAGCGAGAAAAGGAAACCGAGGGCTTCTCTGAAGTGTGAATGAGTGCATAGGCCACTGTCACATGTGTATTTACACTGAGGACATGCTGAGCTGACAAGGGAGCTCAGGAAATGTAAACCTCTACTGCTACATTTCTCTATCTTCGCCTTCAAAACTCGAGCGGCACTTTCTTTTAATTTTCTACTTTTATTGTTGTAGTCAGCTAAGGGCTTTCCATTTAGCTTTGTAGCAAAACCAAGTCATGGACATGTATGTGTATTTAAAGAATTTTTTTGACTACCAGTCCTCCAATGTTTAGCTGAAGAGTATTACCATCCTTGCTTCCATGGACTTGAAAGTGTTAGCATGGAGAACAGGCACTAGATTATTCATTCATTCACTCATACCTTCTCTTACTCTTTCAACAAGTCAGTATCCATGATGTGGTTGTCAATGTGACAAACCCTTGTCAACAGTTCCCATGGAAGACACTTCTAGCTGTCAAAAGAAGAAAATAAATTTTCCAAAAAGTTTATTATCTTAGATTAAATTGTAACTCAATTTGGTTTCAGAAATAGGTAACAAGTCTGTAAATAATACTTAACGGACATGTCTAAACCTGAATACACACTCCCATCAAGCACAGAAGTCATCATATATGGTCCCCAAACAAGGTTACAGAAGTTATTTAATATTCGTAACAATGTAGAGCTGGTATAGTTCACAAACAACATTTTGTGCAACCTCATCATTATTCTAATGTGAAAACTAAAGTGATGGAAGATATAAGGTCACATAGCTCTTAGCTTCAGCCAGAACTAGAACTCAAGCTCCAAATTCCTAATCTAAGGACTTTTATTTCATGATATGACCATTTATTAGGTAGGGATGAGGGGTGGGGAAGAGGGGAATACAAAGTCTTAAGGTCATTGATATGGAGGGACAAGGAGAGACAAGAGATGCTTAAAAATCATTGGTATAAAGAAAGGCTCTTCTTTTACTCTCTTGAAATGCCTCTGAAATCTTGGGAAGAACATAGGAGAAGTGTACATATAAAATCATCAGTCCCCCTCTTTATATGTTCTAAAAAAACCTCTTAGAGCAGTATTCCCAGACTTCCCTGATCTTAACAATCAACTAGTTTCCTTGTTTCAGATACAAATGCCAAGGTCACTCCATGGAAGTTTATGATTCTCCAGGTCTGGTGGCAGGAGGGAGGACCCAGACAAATGCATATTTCACGTGTAACCCTGATGATTCTTAGCATCAGGGATGTTTGGGAAACGCTGTCCTAGAGAAACCTTTGCCACAGAATCTAGAAAATTCTTTGTTCCTAATGAATTGCCCCATTTCAGCATTTCTGTTGTGCCTTTTAAGTAGGTGCAGACTCTCATAGCAAGCCATGAACTTACATGTTCATTTAACACGACTTTGATACACATACTGAGTTTTAGGGCTTTTAGTGATAGCAAAAGGTCAAATGGGGTTCTTACCTAGCTCACTTTCACAGAAGCAGCAACCTGTAACTCTTAATTACCAATCCCTAATTTATTTTTTAAAAGCCTTTGCTCAGGCAACATACTTTAATTAAATACAGGATTCCTTTTTTTCCATTTTCATTTCACTGTCTGTTGATCTAGTTGATCAAATTACTAATTTCTACCCTACTGAAGATGATCTTCAGAAAAGTCAGTTTGCCTTTGTTGCATAGTACAGATATTAAGAAGAATAATAAAAGGAAAGCATATCAAATAAAAATAACTAGGAAAAGGAAGCTCTACCTTTGAACCCAGTCCATCTCCTATTCAATGAAATATCTGTCTTATACCTTTTTGACATATAGAAATAAGCCCTTTTCACATCATCTCACCTCTCTTTGACAAGACAGTCTCTTTCTTTCCAAATTCTGTCTGAGACAAAACTCTCCTGCTTTGCCACCTACCTTTTAGAAAGGCAAAATCAGGAAGCGCTGTCTCAGATGAGCTCACTTCTTGTATCTTTCAGTCAGACTTTTACTAAATGGATACTACACAAGCCAACCAAAAAACAAAAATACTCCTGTCACTTCTTTTGCAATAATGCCACAATCTTGAGGAAAATTGAATTTTGGGGGAAGAGAATGGTCCATGCCCTCTTATAAGCATGAGAGGAAGAACAATGATAAAAAAGAAGTCTGTTAATTGTGGTTGTACAGTAGTTATAGTAAGAATTGCACAATTAATTTCCACTATCAAATTAAACTGGTAAACAGGCCTAGATTAAAAACACAAGTTTTCTCTGCTTGTTTTCTTCAGTTATATACAAAGTAATCATAAATTCACATTGTTATCACTAGTATGTTTTCACTTTGGGGGAGAAATATCTTTTTCCTCACAAGGAATATTCATATTGAGATGGTAAAGACCACGGCCAATGATGTATATAGTTGTAGGGGTGTGATAGCTGCTAAAGTAAGCACCTAGTTTAGTAGACTATTTCCATTAGAAGCCTGAAGCACAATAATTTTTTCCTACTGGGAGGGAGTGTGTCTCTTGAGTGGGACAGAGGCTGAGAGGCAGCCTGCAGCAGGAAATACACTTAACAGGCAGAATCCAGGAGGATCACACAGCATCCGAAAGGCATTAGAGATGGTGCCCAGAGATAGCAGAGATGTGTGTATTCTTGAGGCACGATTGAAAGATGATAGATGGTGGGTAACCATGGTTTTAAGAGTCCATCGTCACTGGCCACAACAACATTGGCAGTCAACATTTGCAAGGTCTATAATTATGTCAGTGACCAGAGCTAGCCTCCCAGGTTAGGCTGGAACAACAACTAACAAGCTCCCCTAGCCTCCTTCAGGATTCAAATGATAAAGCCACAGCAATCACAGTGGCGGTGGCAGCAGCAAGAGCACGGCTTTGACCTGCAGTTCTTGACCATCAAAGAGCTGTGCCCTGTCTGCTCCCACTGACAGGCAGATAAATACAGAGATCTGTTGGCAAGTACATACTTATGTGTAGCTACAGCTCCTTCATCCAGACCTATGGAGGATGCATAACAGCTTCCAGTGGTGTAACATATGCACCCACTAATGGGGTGAGACCCATTCCTCACAAATGGGTGAAAGGAAGCCACAATATGAAGGTCTTAACCCTGGTTTGTGGGCAGAAGCCTGTCATTCCATTGCAGGGTGACAGGTCTCCTATTCAGACAGTCCTTGTTTAATTTCCCAAACACCCTTCCTCTAAATGGTGCACCACTCTACACTCTGCAGACAGACAGGTTTGATCAGCAGAGCCATCAATTTTACATTCCCTATGCCAACTGCTGGGGAAAATTAGGCTTAGTAAATACCTGGGATTGCCTGGTTGGGGAGCCAAAAGAGTTCGTCACTTAGGAGGTATTTTCCACATCAGAACTCGAGATGGAAGCCTCATGGAGGGCTGTCCCTGTTCAAAATGTATGAAATCAAGAGAGTCCATAAATGTGTACTGGTGATCTACTGTGGGGCATATGTTATGCTGAAACCAGAACATAAAGAGAAAAGTAAGGCATGGTCCTGTCTAGAAGGAGCTCTGAGTAGGCAAGAAAAGGCAGTCACTCGAATAACCATAAGATAAAATGGGGCACTCGCCTTAGGAAGGAATCACAGCAATGTGCACACATGACTCTCGGCCAATAAAAAGTTGAATATAGATGTTATATGTTGGTCCAATTGTCACCCTTCAAGAAATGTCAGAACTGTCCAAAGAAAAGGCCAACTCAGGGCATGACTGATAATGATGGCACACAGCAAAAGACAAGTTAATGAGCACTGTTTCTCACAACCAAGTACAAGAATACCCTTGGGGTCTCTGAGACCGTCCAGGAGTAAGACAGAGCTTGGGATGTTCTTGAAATCTCTGCTAGCATATAGTCTCTACTGAGGTTTCCTTTTGGTATTGATCTGGTTTAAGTGAAGAAGGAAGGGAGAAAATGTAGAAGGGTTCTGTCGCTATTTCAGGAGTTAGATAGTGAGAGCTAAGAACTATATAGTTAAGAACACTCCTCCAGAATCTCTCCTGAGAGGATCAGCACTCTTTGATTTGCTAGATTTCCCACAGACTCTTGCCTATCAGGAACTCATAAGTGTGAACCCAAAGGAGTCTGTGTGTCCCCTGAGTTTATTCCCCAAGCAGTCAAACTTCGAGAGCATGTTACATCGTTCAGGAATATAATATAATAAAGCTTCACTGATTAGAGGCTTAAGTAAGCCTCAGGGTCCATTCTCCATACTGACCCTGCCTTATAAGTAGTGATGGACTTCACTAAAATCAAATCAAAAGGCAAAGAGGATCCCATATTTGGGAGATACTTTCCATTTAAAGTTATGGTGGGGCTAAAGTTACGGTTGGTAGGAAACAGATATAGAGAGTGCCGTTAATGTTTCTAGAAATGTCCCTTTTTTTTTATCACCACAGTCATGACTGTATTTGAGTTTTGGCTGGTCTGCATCTGAATGATTGCAATTACCTCTCAGCTGGCATCTCGGACTAGTCTCAACCCCCTCAAACCACCCTGCACACTATAGCCAGGTTAACTCTTAAAACACCACTTTCATTATTTTTGCTTGCCTCTCTAAAATGTGTCAATTATTCGGCAAACCCTTATTGAGTTCTAACTGTATGCCAGCTATTGTTCTCATCACCCACATAAAATAAATTTTGGACTCCACCTGCCTTTCCAAATTCATGTCCTAATCTTCACGAACATGGATCTTATTTCCAATTTCATTACTTCCTGTATGCATCAACTTCACTCCCATTGCTGTGCCTTTTTTCAGGTTAAATTTTTTCTTCGTTCTCCCTACTTCTCTGTTATCTGGTATCACAGCACTGCATGCCATCTTCCCTTCTCTCCAGAAGACCCTTTTTCCTTTATCCTTCAATGCCTAGCTTTTACATCCTCAGCTAAAGTTCTCCCTCTGCTATCAAGCCTCCCATAAACCATTAGAAACCTCCCTGATGTGAATTCTTGCAGCACTCACTGACTTTCTTTACTGCTCATTTTGGTGCATAATAACAGGCTAGTGATTTCCACCTAATTAGTTTTAGGACCTAATACTAATCACTGCAACAAGAATATACAAACTAGAAGCTCCTTGTAAGCAGGTATTGTCTCTGATAATAGTAACAGTGATAATAGTAACCCTGTTAACTATTGTGAGAAATACTAATTAAGTTTAGTATCATACTTGTTTCTAAATTTAAATTGTACCTCTTCTTTAAAAATTTTTTTCTCTCCTTTTTATGAGTCGCTTCAAAAATAAAGGGACAATAAGAGGAACACAATAAATACGTCAAAATGTAATGGTGAATGGTGTTTACCAGCTGCAACGATGTTGGATTTTGCTGTTAGTTTCTCTCCCTTTTACATGTGATATTTACTATTAAATGTACTCTACACTAATGCCAACATTGCTCAATGAAATTTTACATTAATTAAGTTTGTTAGCATCAGCCTAGGGGTGGAGCAGGTATACGGCAACTAAGACCAGGTTCAGGATATCAGGTCTCTGATATTTATCAAGGGACTAAGATAAGGACCATTGTGGAGGCATAACAAATGGTACAACACGTGGTCTGCTAAGGTGGTTGAATGCTGTTTCTTACAGATAGGGCTTGATATCAGCTTTCACTTACTATTGATGTAAGCATATTTTTCTCAAAATATAATAAATATACAAAAGGGTGTGTGAAACACATGATATGAAGATCAAAATCAAGGTTAGAACCAAGGGTATCAGATTAAAATACAAATGGATAATAATCACTTATAAGATTAAAGTTCAGATTTCAAATGGGAAGAAGGTATAGGCAGAGGCATAAAGAACACAGTTCTAAGGATAGTGTCAATGGTTCCACAAAGGAAAAGATGAGGCAGATAGGAGGGTAGGCCTACTATAGTGACTGGATATCGTACTGAGAGTTTCAAATCAGGCAAAAGGAGAAAAATAACTAGCAGAATCTGGATTGGAAGACAGAATAATAACTAGGGTTAGTGAATGCACTGGCCTAGATAAACAATGAGGTTAACATTTAGAACAACAGGTAGCCAGCACTAGGACCCAAGTGAAGATGGTGAAAATAGAACATTCATTCATTCATTCATTTACTGCACATTTATTTATTGAGCTGAAACTATAATGGTGAACCCATCAGTAGATTTGGACTAGATCATGCTTAACAGAATTTATAATTTAGGAAGGTCTTAAGTGATGAGATGAAAACAACTAGAGTGAGTAATAGGAGTGAGGACCAGCCACTGCGTAATTCTTCATCAAATACTTGAAACCAGTGTGAAGGCTGAATTTAGTATCAAACCCACCTCATCCAAAGCATGGAGTCCTTATATGTTCTCTGCTTAGGAAGACATTGAAATTAACATATAGGTGAAACTTAAGCCCACAGCTGAGGTAAGCAAGCACTGTTAGGTGGATGAGGTGTGTGCATGTGTGTTTGCGTGTGTGTATGTGTGTGCATGCACACACATGTGTAGGGATTTTCCTAACAGGTATTAACCAAGACTCTATAGTATAGGAATAAGCGATGAAGAGGAGGATGATAATGGTGATTATAATAGCAGCTAATGTTTATTGAGTGCTTACTGTATATCAAGTATTGGTTTAATTATTTTACATTTATTAGATCATTTACTCCACATAGTAATTTTATGATGAAGGTATCATTATCATCCCCATTTTATATATTAAGAAACTAAGGCACAAGAATTTAATAGCTTTCCTAGGGTCATGTAGCTAGCAAGTGGCACAGCCCAGAGAGCCTGCCCTCTTAATCACTCTGCTATGCTGCCTAAGTCCAGGAGAACAACAGGAGAGTTGTACTTCTTCATGACGGAGCTTATCTATGTCTACATAATCTCTCTCTTTTTTATTTTTTTACATTCCCATGGATATAAATGATTTGAGGATACTCTTACTAGGGCAGTATCGCTTCTCAGAAATGCGACAATGGCATATTATGTTGCTCAGGAATATAATGAAAATATCATGGTAACAGATGAGAGAGATTCAGCTCTTATAGACTTTAATTTTTAATTATACTATTTAAGCAATAAAGAAATATTGTGATGAAGCAGTAGAACAATAGTCAGGCTAATATGGAAAGTAAAAACTTCAGTCTCAGCCACTAATTATGGGTCCAGCTATCGACCTCTCCATCCTCCATTCCTCTACAGGGTGATATAAGGGTTAGTAAGATCACTGAAAACACATGTACCTTATGAGGAGTCATAAGTTCTATTACTATTGTGGTTTTCTGAACCATGATAATCCTGCTGGGATTTTGAATTTAAGACAGTATGTAGATAGATGATTTCGAAGCCCAGGAAAGAGGGTGACCAAATAAAATGTCAGCCATAATGACTGAATAAGTTTAAACTCCAGTGTCTAATTTTGTAGTGGCCTCTCTGGACAAAGTTGATAGTTGATGTAGGGGCACAAACATTTTCATTAAAAACCAAAGAGAGGGCCTCCCTGGTGGCGCAGTGGTTGAGAGTCCGCCTGCCGATGCAGGGGATACGGGTTCGTGCCCCGGTCTGGGAGGATCCCATATGCCGCGGAGCGGCTGGGCCCGTGAGCCATGGCCGCTGAGCCTGCGCGTCCGGAGCCTGTGCTCCGCAACGGGAGAGGCCACAACAGTGAGAGGCCCGCGTACAGCAAAAAAAAAAAAAAAAAAAAAAAAAAAAAAAACCAAAGAGAAACATACATAGCTTTGAATCTTTCTTTGTTGGTCTCCTGGAGTCAATTCCAAAGCATCATCTAATAAACACAATTTGACAATTTGCAATTTTATTTAAATTTATTTTCTTCAGAAAATAAACATTCAAGTCAATTATTATGGCTTCCAATTTTCAGCTTGACTATATCTCAGGACAGAATGGACCCTTTAGACATCTAGGGAATCACTTTTGTGGGGCATTGTATAATCTGTACCTTACTGGATACTATTCCAAGACTATCCAGTACTAGTATTTTCACAAGAGATCATGGGTCAAGGCAGAGAGGAAAGAATGGGGCAAACACGTACAAGCTATAAACTCTGATGTACAGGTAAGTTTAAAGGTCCCAACTTTTCTAGCCTCAACATGCTGGAAGACTCTGACCTTAAACAGAAATAGAGAATGTCTTCAACCAGGAAAACAAGAATACCTATATTCTGAACTTGTTGGGGAGTTTCTGCCCCCTTTTAACATTTGACCTTCAATGAATAATATAACTGCTTTTAGCCCTTAGCCTATACCAGCTACAAAGGTGACAGACACCTGTCATATTTTAGGATGGCTTATCACCTCAGCCCCTGGAGTGATTTGAGTATTTATAGACACACAGATAGAAACATAAAACACATATATATAGGCAGGAGTCCCTCGGAGGTGGCGATTAGGACTAGGCAGTAATTTTAGCTTGAAGTTCCTATGACTTAAATAGCCACTTGAGCTCTGCTCTTGCAGTTTACGATGTCAATAGAACCCCTAAATGAAATTACAGCCTTCTGATACACAGCAGGATATCCTTTCTTTGCCATGCAATGTACACGGCCAGGAGAAATTGCTCTGTATATGGAGTTTCACTAAAGCAGAATTTATCATAAGGCTGCTCTGCTAAAATATCATTATGCTGTTATTCACTGGATAACACATCTAATGACTCGAGGTGCACTTGATAGCCATGTTTCAGTGAACACAGACGCATGCCCTGATGTGAACTGGGCACTCCAGTGCTTCAAAGCACTATCGATTTCAATTCTACCATAATTTACACCTGGCTTGTTTTGCCAATAGCTTGAACCCATGCTAACACCAGAACATACACATACAAGTATTAGAGAAATCAGAAATGAACTGTATGGTGACATGCATGCAGCAAACTTTCCAGGATTCTGCCTTTATAATCTGCCATAATGCTAATTAAATATTCTGTACTACTTTCTCTGTTATGCTTGGACATTTCCTCTGTAAGCACTGTCCATGGTTGGTGGTGATAGAAACCTCTTATATTTTTACAAACTGTGAGTGCTTTCAGGGCAGGATCTGGGTACTAGTCATCTTGGTTCCTCCACAATCTAGCACAACGGCTGGCACATAATAATTCCTCAGAATAATCTTCTCTAAGACTCCTCTTTCTCTCTCTGTGCCATAAATGTGCTTTACTCCAAGGATCTGCTCCCTTTTGCTTTCTGTCAATAAATTTTCCTTGAGAAAAGTCCACTCTGTCATTTTAACTATTATCCTGAAGCTGACGATTCAGATGACTGCCAAACTTATCTCTATCCCTGACCTATCTCCAGCTTCCCTGACTAAATCCAACAGCCTACCAGGCATCAGTCTGGATAATTCCCCAACATCTCAAAATTAACACATTCAAAAGCAAATTTATCATCTTCCCCCAGCCTACAAAACCCATTCCTCCTCCTCATAGCTTTTCTTGCTTAGTTGTATAAGGGAGAAACCTGGGAGCAATCCAAAACTCCTCCTTCTCCTGATGCCCAGCCCAAAGGTTATTAAATTGTGTCCATTCTGCCTCTTATCTCTTGAACGTGTCTCTTCCGCCCTATTCCCATAGTTATTGTCCTAGTTCAGAGCTTCATTGTGTTCTGTCTGAACAATTTTAGTTGCCTCCTAACTCATTTTTCTGTCTCTATTCTCCCATTCCTCCAATCTATCCTCCACCCTGCTGCCAGAGTGATCTTCTGTAACACAATTTGATCATTAACCTTCTCTACTTAAAACCTTTCAATGGCTCCCCAAATGCCCCAAGATGAAGTTAAAACATCTTTGCATAGCAGTCAAGGCCCAACATGATTGTTCCCTGCCTACATCTATAGCATCATTTCTCCACACTCCTCTACTGAACATTAGTGATACTGTTCCCCAACTCTGCTATGCTATTTCCTCTTTAAGTGTCTTTGCCCCTTCTGGTCCTCTTACTGAATGTTCTTCCTCCCTCTGACCATCTGGGAAAATCCTTCAAGGCCCAGAAGGGACTATTAGCTCTTTTCTGAAGCTTTCCCTGATCCTCTACCGCAAGGTACATTCGGGTAAACATTCACTGTTTTGTGCCTCCTAGGTTCCTTGAGCATCCTCCAGTTATGATACTTAGCATACGCCATTATCCCTGCTTGCTTCCCTATCTGTCTCTCCACCAATGAGCAACTTGAGGTCATGTCTTCTGTATTGTCAGTGACAAAGCCAAAACCTTCACAACAGCATATAAAGGCCCACGTGCTCAGGCCCCCACTGCCTTCCCTGCCACATCTACCATCCCCCTGCTTGCTCACTCTGATCCTACACACAGACTTCCTTGTTACCCCTCAGACTTGCCTGATATAACTCCATTTCTGTCCAGGGCCTTTGCACTTGGTAGTTCCAGGCCAGAAATGCCTTTGCCTAGATATCCACAAAACTTGCTTCTTTACCTTTCTCAAATGTTGTCCCCTTAGTGAGGCATTCCGTTTCTACCCAGTTTGAAATTGCAACCTTACTCCTGACACGCACACACATATACACACACACACAATCTTTCTCTGTCTCTGTCTCTCTTTCTTATTTCGCTTTTCTCCACAGCACTTATCACTACCTAACATACTCTATATTTTACATATGTACCTGTTTGTCATCATTTTCCCCTGCCTAAAAAGTAAGTATTTTGAGAAGAGAGACGCCTGTTTGTTTTGTTTACTGTAGTATTCTCAGCCCTTAGAAAAGTGCTAGGTGCATAGTATGTGCTCCTTAATAAATATTTGTTAATAAATGAATCAAGCTTTAGCTTCTAGAATAATATCTGACACAGAATATGGTTCAAAAATGTTTCCTGCATTAATAAATAAATGAGTGAATGAATGAATGTTAAATCCATGTTTAATGAATGTAATGAAGAGACAGTCTTTGTAATCTGATCCTCATAACAATGCTGGTAAATAAGTCAAATGGGTACTATTATCCTCATTAGACAAATGAAGTAGATGAATAAGGACAGGAGCCTAAGTTAAGGCAATATGGGTAGTTTAAGGTTTGCTACTCTTTTAACTCACTGTTAAAAGGAAGAGACATTTTTCTGCATTCTGTGTATGGTGTACGTCTAACATTTATTACACTACTTTGGTTCCTTTTGACTAGGAAGGCAATTAACAGGAGATGCAAGGTGCTAACACGTTTTATTACAATTTGTGTCTTTCCTTATTAGGTGCTTTTCATAAAAACAGATCCTTTTCTTTCATTTTCAAAAGTGGATTAGGCACTCATACAATTTTGCCCCTCAGAGTGGTTTGTACATGACTACCCAAGAGGACATCATGCTACAAATCCTGCCAGAATGAACTGGAAGGCGAGTGTGGCATTTGTAGCTTGAGAATGAACAGGCTGTTTGGTGCCAAGTTTGTGCTAATGGAGATGTCCTCTACGTGTTAACACCCAAAGGAGAACATATTCAACAACAAAACATTTCAGTTTTTGGCATGTCTATGGAGAGTTAACTTTCCATTGTTAAAGGGTTAATTATCCGTTATGTGAATCGCTCCTTTTTCTCCCTCTGGCTGCTTACATCTAGGAATTTAGTTTCCTGGAGGATAAATAGGAAAAATAAAAAGAGATGGAAATCAAACTAGTACATATCATTTATATATATTAGAAGCTCTGGAAAAGAACTCAGTGTAGGAGACAGAATTAGATGTAGTTTGGGGATTGCCAAGTTGATTGACCATTGATTGACAATTGATAACAGATATAATTAAATTTCACAAAATATTGTAGCTTCTTTTAATTATTGTTTATTAGGGTCAGCTTGTAGTAATATGAAGTTAGTCTCTGGATGCTATTCATGTCAGCAGGGTACCATTTAGGGTGTTGGAATGGGCCCCTCTCCTCCGATGTGTCCAGAGCACCAAATGTGCCTTAGTGTGCTCCAGCTTACTGACTGAGGAAGCACCAAGAGATCCCACCAATTTCTTTATTTATTCATGAGAAACAATTGCCCTTGGCTATTTTCAGCTATTATTTGCCTAAAACAGGGCGTGTAATTAGTGCCTGTTAAGATCGTGGAAATGATTTGGCTGCCTGTCCTCTTGCCCCTCTCTTTATTGTGCTGTCTGTCTGCCCTACCCCCTCCTGTCTAGTTCACGGGCATTCATAGCTAGTCTTCGTGCCTTTCCATATCTGACATCAGCCTGAGCTCCTTAGATGCTGAGTTTGAGGAAAGGAGGAACCACTGACTGACTGTAAGCAAGTATTGACAAGCTGGAGGAACCTTTGGTCAATATGATACATTAGAGGCCAGTCTGGTACTTTCAGACTGCAGGAGCAGACCAACCTGGGTGTTTGGCCCCCTCACGAGTCCTGGAAAATGAAGGGAACTACTGCAAGCTCAAGACTCCATGTCCCATCAGAAATCACCTGGGCATTGTGGAGATTAGGAAAGCTACCTTGGCAAATGACTGGAGTTGCTGTCAGCTAGCTGGAAGATCTAATATGGGAGTTTAAGGGATTCAGATATAGAAGGATCTGTTGATTTGTTTTCTGGATGTATTTCTTCCTTACGATAAGCAATACGTACTCAATGTCAATGCACTGCCATATAGATATCATCCGTCCATTCATCCATTCATTCATTCATCACATATTCACTGATCCTCCATTCAGATTAAGGCAATTTGACATTGGTTGGAAGGGAGATAAATAAACATAAAATGTAGTACCTTTCCTCTCACCACGTGTAGTTTCATACATATAAAAAAACTTCAGTTCAAAGCAGTACATGATAAGTGTCAAACAAAAGCTACCAATTTTTAAAATGCAATTAATGTCAGAAGGGGAAGTTCACTTTTAATCTGGGTTATTATGGAAAGCTTCAAAGAAAAGTGTGACTTCACAAGAATATGTCTTGGCTGGTTATCTTGAAAAGGTATTTGGGAAATTATAGTTGCTGATGTTGATATGTAAATACAGCATCAAAGTATTTAATGTACAAGTAAGTAGCCGAGAAACTAGAATAAACTGGGTCATTTGTCTATAAATTCATTCTTACAAAATAAAGTGAATCATTAAATATATTCTCAAATTTCAGATAATTAAAAGCAATTTAATTTCTTTCTACTTAATTTTAAAGTACTTTATACATATAGCAATTAATATTTTGAAGTTGTACATAAATAGAATTTAGGCTCATAATCTAACATGTATGTTCAATGAAGGATAATTACCAATCTTATCAGCTAACCAAATCTTATCTTTTGCAGATATTGTTCATAAATATTTGTGCAAAATTTCTGTGTTGTCAGTGTGATAAAATGTCAACTACATTTCACTTATGGTTGATTTGAAAAACGTTTGATTGAATTCAAAGGCAAGTAAGCCTAGCTAGGATTTGGTTATATTTTTAATAGTTGAATATAGGTATGTGATTATGCATAAGATAACATACATATACAATCACACGATATAATGAATCAAAGCCTTCGTCCTAATGTTTAAAGATATGTACCTTTTGAAAGGAATCACATAAATATCAAAAAGCATTTGTATATAAATAAGAAAGAATAATTTCTTACTGGGGCAATGATAATTCTGTTATTTAGCAATGTCATTTGTGTCTCTTTGTGACTGCCTAATTAAATAAATATAACATAGGAAGTGCTTACAGCAAAAATGCACATGCAAGATAATATACATTTTATAACGTGCATCCTCTGAAATGAAATAAAAATTTTGGGGATTAGCACTGGAAAACTGAATTATTGATAGTACACTATGAAGGTTTATAACATAGGTTTTGAAAAGATCAGGTAACCATTTACAACCATTTAAATGCAAAGAAATACATCATTATCTTGCCTTTTTGTCAAAGGTGTACTGATCAAATTCTGACTTAAATACTCCCAACTTAGCCATAGAATTCTTTCTTCCACAGCCATGTGGAACTCCAGATCTTGGCAACAATGAGGAAGATTTCTCCGTCAGGTTATATTTTTTAAATGTCATCTCTTGGGATATACTCTTAGATATTTGTGTTTACCTGTTTTCTGCTTAAAGATGCTCATAAAATTTCATGTACAGGCTACAGGATTTCAATAATAAAATATTTTCTAAGTATTAGATATACAGCTTGCCCTCAGTGCAGTTCTAATAGACATCATCCCTACCAGAGATTAATAGACAATTCTCCCAGCGGTCTGTGCAGCCTAAGTATTAACTGAGGAAGGCACAACCTAACGTAGGTCTTGGTGGTAATGGGGTAAAACTAGTCACATTTTTTATATCAAAATTAAAAAAAATTTAGCTATTTTCCCTTTCAACTTCTTTGTTTAGAAAAAAAGAATTAATGGAAAATCCCCAAGAAACATTATACATACAAGTAGTATGGTCATAACTAACATGGCCTAACTGAAATAGGCAAGTTTTCCATTATATACCATTAAACTTTCAGCACACTGGTCCTAATAAAACTCTGGGACTGCTTCCTATCGCAATGACAGCTCAGGAATTTGACGTGCCTCACAAACTACAGGAATTGTGAAAGGAAGCTGACTCTTTGTTCTAGAGGTCACTGACAGACCCTGATGAGGCTGTAGCAGGGGTCAGTGTCTGTAGGGACCACAGGAATAAACGAGCATGTGTGAGTTCAATGGTTAAGAATCTGAATCGCCCAGAGTAGCAAACAAAATTCCAAAGCCAAGTATCACTGTAATATGCTGGATGACTGTACCAGCTTGGACAAGAGTACACACAACAGGCACATACAATACACATCTGGTTAAATGTAAAATCAACTATTGCTAAAGCATTTTCAAGTTTTAGGAGGAATCTACTGGCAATGTGTTAATAGCAAGGAAAACTAAAACAATAAAATAGCATCTCTTTCCAAATATTTAAGAACATCGAGTAAGTGCCCCTTAGGCTGGGTTGTGGTTCTTGGAAGTTTTAGCCTATGAGAACCATATTGGGGACATCAAAGACTCCTCCCTCTCTCCAAAGAGCAATTCACTTCAGATGCTGCCACACAGTCAAATGCTTTTATGGCCACCATGTTTTTTTGTTTTCTGTTTTTTCCACTCTTAATATTTTGGAACATGCTGGATTCTTGAACTTGGAAAGAAGACAAGAAAACACAGTAAGATCAAATACCTCTGAAAGAGCAACTAAGTAGGGACCTGATGGTAAAAGACAAATACACATTCCAACTGAAACTCCACTTCCAGGGAGAGTGTGAATTATTAACAAGGACACGGAAGGCATGTATTGGAACCAAAAGCTGGTCTGTTGACTCCTCTGCTAGTCTCATATCAGACAGCATGCAACCACCCCCATTTCATTCCTTTGACAACTTCCCAGAGCACACTCAATCAGAATCTCTTATATTGAGGACAATACTATATTTGGGTTTAATACTGTGAGGACAGTCATCTAGTTTTCCTATGTCACAATGATAAATTTCCCTGGAACCAAATAAGGATTCTCCTTGCATTCTTCTGTTTGATATCATGAATGCAGAAGAATAAAGAAGAGGGTATGACAAATAATATTTTCTAAAGGTCGGGTGGAGGGAGTTTCCCTAACATTTAAAAACAGCCAGTTCTTAGCAAAGTGCTCTTTAGAAGAACAGTATTAACAATATTCTTCTGCTATGCATCCACTTCTCTTTCTTGCTTAGCTGGGTAGGTTATGTATTCTGAGCATAATGTAAATGTGCAGAAGAGAGATGCATGAAAAGTTGGTAGAGAGAAACCCCAAACAAACCATGAATCCCACTTTCACTTCCCCCTCCTACCACCCCGACTACTACCTCCCAGCTGCACTCACTCACCTATCTCCCTCCTCCCACAAGCATGTTTGCCAGGCCTGCCAAGGCTGACATCCATCGGTGGCAGCGTGAAACCTAAGCCTGCAGGCTCCTCCTGAGCACAGACTCAAGGCTCAGCCATTGTCCATAGAGTGCTCTCAGCTGTGCACAGTAAAATCTTCATCAGGCCGTTGGATTGTTTGGTAGCTTTTTTAAAAAACTGCATTCTTTTTTTCCTTTTTAAAAACACTCATTATTTCCTGACTGCCTCAGAGACACCAAGAATAGAATCCTTGACACATCAAATTCTGGAACCTCACCACTCACCAGGACTATGGTTCCTGATCCAAGGAGTATCGACTGAGAATCAGCACAGTCTCTTGAGAGTGTCCAGGCCTGGCTGCTAAGCTCCCTGCTCTGATTAGTTTGTCAAGTTCACAGTGTTCCAGAGTGCTGAAGCACAGAAATTAGGGAGGGGAGGTGGAAGGAAAATCACTGGAGCCTCTTACGATCTAACTTCTACTAACTGAGAGGAAATGTCTTATAAATAAACAACAGCAAGAGAAACAAAAAAAAAAAAAAAAAAAAAAGCCCATCCCGTCCTGCCAGAGGAATGTTCATTATTGTCTCCCGACGGAAAACTTTACACCACACCAGAATGCAGCCATGTCTCCTGAAACTACCTCCCTCAAAACAGAAAGAAAAAGAGAATCAGAAAGAAAAGGAGAACAAAAAAAAGATTTTTTTTTCATTTCCTTGAATTCTGTTGGGAAGTTCATGTCAGTTCCCAGTAGACAAACTAAGCAGTTTCAACAGTGTCACCGTTCTAGGATTTCTTGTGGAGGCTGCTTATTAGCAAAATTTCATTTCTGCCCAGATCATTGCTGTGCCATCCAGACATTTTCAGAAGGGAAGTTCAGGGAAGGGGTGGGGGGAGGGTGCGATTGTGGAGGAGAGGAAGGAGAGGACAAAGGAACATTCCTGATGAACCGGAATGCCCTAGACACGGCCATGAAAAAGCCAACTCCACCCGCCACCCCACTACTGCTTGTTGAGGACTTGGTGATGCAGTGTGTTTAATCTACTTACTCTTTCTGCTCGGGAGGCTGAGGTTCCTACATTTCCAGCTCATGCTGGACTGTACCGTAAGCAACAAGTGAAATGAGTTCAGTGATCTCATTCTAGTCCTTCGACTCCTGTCCACATCGCTAAGCGACTGCACAGCTTGGCACAGGCCAGGATGAGTCAGCAGTCTCTGGTCATGAGAGGCCAGGCCTGGAATAGCAGGGGGGGTTTAGGTCAGAAGCAAAATGAAGCAGAAAGGCAGTCTAGATGGCAGGGCTCAGCTCCGCAATTCACGGAGATACTGCAGGTCAAAATGAAAGAGACTCATCAGCTCTGGGGTGAAGATTGTAGGAGCGTACAGAAAGGAGCAGCAAGGGAAAAACTTAGAACAGCTGCCTACCAAACATAGCAAGAACAAATTAGAGTACCACAGACAGAAAAAGAGGGCACAGGTAGAGCCCTGGAGGAGAAAAGATGCTCATTAAGATCTCTGGGATACCTTTTTTTCCATGTGCTCCTGAACTTGATTTAAGAAACAGTGGTTACCTATACACTATCCTAGTATTTAGGTATTGCTTTCCCAGTTTGGTAAGTAGCAAAACAAACAAAAGAAAAGCACTGCAGTAAAATAACAAGAGGAAGCCTCATGTTCCATAAAATAATGTAATTATAAGTAAAAGCCTAATATCTCAAAGATGTGCATTTGGGTCAATAGTGTCCTTGTATAGCCTGTAAAATGTGGTCACAAAATGGTTAAAGAGAAGCACTCCTTAAATTAGGCTTGGATGGCAGTAGAGAAAAACTAAGAGAAAAGAAGGACATAAGTTCAATGATGGAACACAAGGGAAATACGAAATTGTGTCTATATTTCTACCCAGTGGGGTCAGCATAGACCTCCAACAGCAAGTGACACTTCTAGTCAACAGGACTTTCAAACACCTCTTCCTGTGCAGTAGTATTGTCATAAGCAAGAAGAGAGGGAAAAGAAAAACAGCCAGAGGAAAAAATCAGGTTGAACCTGAAAAATAAATCAGTAATAAACATTTTGTTTTGGAGGAGGCAAATCACCTGAATGAGCCAATGGATAAAGAAAAGACTTAGTGTATGAAACAAACTTAGAGGAACCATTTCTAGATAAGGAAACTGAGGTGGGGACAGAATTATCAGCAAACAGTGGTGATGGCCCCAAAAGAAGGAAGAAAGCAACTTCAAAAGTCAGATGGAATGCAGCAAGAATGGCAGGGAAAAGAGAATACCATCAACAGAGCTGGGAAATGCTAGTAAAATATTTCTTTACAGTGCTTTGAACAGGACTAATAAGGACCCACCATATATTTCTAATTGTTATCCCTTAAGGACATACAGATGTGTAGGATGTGTAAGAAATGTAAATTTTATTTAGTTTTCATTCCAGAGATCATTAACTCATCTCAACATGTCTTTGATAAACGCTTAACCTTGAGCAAATGAACTTTCTAGCCTCAGTTTTCTTTTCTTTGAAATGGAATATTATCACCTTGAATTATTATAAGGACAGAATCAGTGTTTGTCAGTCCTTATCACAGTAGTATCCATCACAGGTTGAACACTCAGTAAAGTGTTATTGTTTATATTTGATTATCATATCATCTTAATAAGTGCCAGTGAAAGAATCATTCCCAGTGTCATTGCACTGTATTGAGTGGAACCTATACGAAGACTCTAGTAAAATTAGTGGAGCAACATTCCTCAGAGGATGTTGCCTTAAAAAGCTTGTTTCTATCTGGATACGTTAAACATTATGCTTGAACACAGAGGATGTTAAAAATCTATTATGCTAAAATCTTGATTTGGGGTATCTATGTTGTCAAAGCAGCTTGGAGCTTAATAGCATTCAGTAACTAGAGACCTAAAAAAGAAAAGAGGAATTTTTAGAAGCTTCTCCAAAAGCAACAGGATAAAAGTGCTATCGGCCTTGACCGCATGATGAGGGTTTTTTACCAAAGGGAAAACTTAGTCCAGTTGATCATCCCAGCCTAATTGATTAATTGTGGGTCTGACCATCTGGCTGATGAATGCTGACACCCAGCAGTGATTACTGTGAAACACAAATCCGGATGTGCTCTCCCTGATGCCTCCCACAGTAATGGCAACGCTGAACTTAAGGTTAGTTTTTTCAGGCCTCTTGGCTCAGTCTCTTCATGGAACAGCAGTTGTGGCAGGGAATATTTTACTAGACCTGGTCAAGCATTATCTTCTCTTATTTCAGTTACCCACTCTTTTCCAACTCCACGCCTACCTGCTCCTGAGCCCTCTCTTGTATATAATCACTTTTCATGCAAAGCATTCCATCTGTAGTTTTCATCATACTGTCTGATTCTCTCATTTCCGGTTGCTCTATTCTGAAAAATATTCGATTGGTCTAAAAGACCTGTACTGCTATATCACAGGGTATCCTACTGAAACATTTTTATCGTATCTTCTTTGCTACTGGTTTACTTCAAATTATCCTGTGCTTCCAAATAAAGAAAATTATTTCACCGAAGTCATGAATCTGATTATAAGGCCCACATATAGCTCAAGTTCTTCATGAGGTTAATAGAATACAAGGGTTAACAGGAGATAATTTTTGCATCTTAAACCTACATCTGATCCTTAGTTAGGGTGTCTGTTGGAGAAGATTCTCCCCACAAGGACTCTGGAGCACATTTCAGTGCTAGAGAAAAAAGTCAGGCTCACATAAATAACAGGAATCAATAGCAATGGCACCCACAAACCAATCAAGATAACCAGTACATGGGAGAATTCTCTAACCAAATCCAATTTGAATGCATAAATATAAACCCTGGAGAATTACAACCGAATTGTTTTATTATTGTGGGAAGGCACGGGGGAGTAAACTGACATAAAATGTCTTGCAGGAAGTTGGCCAAAGAGTCACAATGAAGGAGAATCATCCATTTCCCCTCTCCTTTTCCCAGACTGACTTCTACCTCAGAATTCATCATTTTTCTTGCTCTCCACAGATGCTGAATTCTTCTATGTTCCAGGCTGGGTTAGTGTTAATTTTCGGTAGAGAATGGCAGTAGCATGCTGAACTACAGAGTTCCAGACTGGGAGTTGGGAAATGTTTTTGGCCTGACTGTCAGTAAACAACTATGTGTCTAGGGCAAGTCAAGTCCCTTAACTCCCCATGTCTCAGTGTCTTCATTGAAAAATGATAGGGTTGGACTGCCTGAACTCCATAGTCTCTGCCAACACTAAGATTCTATGGTTCTATAGCTCATTTCCTTTTTCTCTCTGGCACCAACTGCTCAACAACTCTGCTTATAGTCATTTCTCTGCTCTCAGTTACTGATGGAAAAATATCGCCTTCATTTACTACCCGGTATTTGGTATTTGTAACCTTTCTCTCTTTTTTCATGCTAGATATTTTGAGTCATAAACATGAACATATCCAGATAGATGCTTTAAATTTGAAAGCATTTAAGGAGAATAGCTTTCCCATGTAGAAACATTTAGTGCAGCTCGGCATGGAGGAAGCCAGGCATCCAAAAGTGGAGCAAAGGGGCCAATTCACAAATGAGAGGAAGCCTTTCATAATAAGAGTCTCCAGACTCTTCAATTTAGATAAAGCTACCAAATTCCAACTACTTTTCCAATCAATCCCAGACACCCTCACAGACACTTAGGACTATAAATTTGAGGACCAGCACTGGCAGTGATGCAGTTCTTATTTCACCTCCACCATGTATTGCCAAGTAGGATTTAGGATGGCATAGTAATAAGAGCCAAGAGGACAATCTGTCATTTATTTTCCTCCAAACTTTTCAAAATTTCCCATTTGGGCTCTGTTTCCCAGTTTTAATTTGGTAACTGCCATTTTTCAGCATTTCTTTTAACAGGTTACTAATAATTTCTGATACAGGATCTCATACTTCATTTTGTGCTGCTAGAACTGCTGTTAATATTTCATCTGCCTTCAATTCAGCTCTGAATAAAGGCTGCTGGGTTTTTAATACACGGTTAACACTTTGGTTCTGGGGATTTGATCACCAGTGTTCACCCAGTTTGTCCATATCTTGTTAGGTAAGAGAAGTAGATTATCTCAGAAATATCTCAGGGTGTGTGCTTAAACATTCTAGGGTTACATTACAGTTTCTTTTTCTGGATATTTGATGAAAACAACACAAACAAGTGTTCTGTGTTTGTTCTCCAAGGTAGCTTGCTATTTACTTCAGTACGAGTGTTCTGGAAGCAGAGAGCAATGGTTTAGAGCCAGGGCTCACAGGCAGATCTAAGTTCAAATTCTGGCTCTGAAATGTTACTACATATACCATGTTAGGCCAGTTCTTTAACCTTCCTGAACCTCTATTTTTCTATTTGTAAATAGGGATAATAACGGTATCTACCTCTATTGCTATGAGTTCTCAAAAAATGATGGGTATCATTATTTCCCTAGCATTAATAATCTACATATTCACATTATAGTGTTATTATTTTGCAACATCTTTTCAAGGCTAACAAATTACTTTTGAGTCCAGCCTTTTGTTATTTGCTTTATTATAGTTTACATAAAAAAAAAAACTCTCAGTGAAATCAAGTAAAATATTTTAAAATTGGGTCCTTAAAACCATACGTACAGTTAAAAATAGTATATAGCATCATATTCTTATGTCACTTTTCAATCTAGCATCAAATTCTCAAAACTCTTTGTTCATCTAATAGCCAGGCCTAGATAAGGCACATCATACTAATGCTAAACCGTTCCATAAAGAGATGATTGACTTCCCCCTACTCCCAAACAATACAGATTATTTCAATATTCTTTGGGCATGTATCAGTCAGGGTCCATCAGGAGAGAGAAACCACACAGCAATTTGAATAGGAAGAATTTAATATAAAGAATTATTAACTATAACAGGGGATTGGAGTAATGAGGAAGTAACTAATAAGAAGAGAATTGTAAATTATATAAGAATAAGCAAATATAAGGAGCAACCACAACTTCTAGGGCTGATAGAGAGTGCCCAAGGAAGAGTCCCTTACACCTCTAGACTGGGATCTAGTCCTTGTTGGACAAGGCATAGCCAGTGAATGAATGAATGGCAAAGAAGTTGCTGGAGAGCCGTCAGTAAAACTTGCTGGAAATCTATAGGGTGGCAGGGAAGGTTCACAGGGAGGCTGTCTCATTTGAGGCACACTACTCCATAAACCACCCGATGTGTGTATGTGTGCACGTGTGTGCATGCATGTGTGTTGGGTGCTGGACGTAGCCACTGGCTGATGGGCACTGGAGAAGCTACCTGTGCTTCAGCTGCTGGGCACTGGGGCAGCTGTGTGTGCTGCAGGAGCCAGGCCTTAGAGAACCATGCGCACGGCAGGAGCCTGCCAAAAAATACACAGGGGCCAGGAAGGAGAACCTCTTTCTCCTATAATGTCTGTCTGATTCCTCACTGACAAAGCACACTCACACAGTTAGGAAAGGAAAAATATTTAAAGGACCCAGATACATTTTTGTAGAGCAGGCAAGGAAGGGTAAATTTGGATCTGAGAGGCAGTATATTGATAACTGGTAGAGTTAATTGCTTACACACTTTATGAAATAACTCACTTTGGAGATTACAATCCAGTGTTCTCTTACTTACTATACTACTTACTAGGCCTGCTGTTTACCTTTAGTAATATACTGACTCTCTGCATAATGAAATAAATATTGTCAGAATTAAGGAAAATAATATTCTATTAAAAGTGGCGGGCCTCCCTGGTGGCGCAGTGGTTGAGAGTCCGCCTGCCGATGCAGGGGATACGGGTTTGTGACCCGGTCTGGGAGGATCCCATATGCCGCGGAGCGGCTGGGCCCGTGGGCCATGGCCGCTGGGCCTGCGCGTCCGGAGCCTGTGCTCCACAGCGGGGGAGGCCACAGCAGTGAGAGGCCCGCGTACCACAAAAAAAAAAAAAAAAAAAAAGTGGCAATACTTGTATTTGTATAATGACCTTTTTTCCTCCACAAATGCTGCCCACATGTTTTAATTGTTTATAATTAACAGATTAGGAAAAATGTAAAGAAATACTAAACTATTAACCTAAATTTACGCATTAGTGATCCCAGTCCAGAATTTCAACTAAGTGGATAATCAGGAGAGTCACTGAAAACAACCCACAGCTTCAAGAGTGGCAAAGATGACCTCAACTATTATTTTTCCTTTCTCTCTCCTTTTCTTTTTGTTGACTCTAGAACCCATATTTGCTGTTCCATGACTCATTTTGGGGGAAGCTGTTAACTATAAGTTGCTATTTTTCATAAAAATGTCACATACTTAGCAGGAAATTTTTCCTATGATTCTTGTCCTATATTGTTCTACCTTCAATATTAAATAGAAAAGCATATGTAAATGACCAGTTTAATGAATTCCTCAGGGTATACAGTGATCATTGTCAGGAATAACTTTACATACAGATGGGGAGGTATACTCAAATACCTCCACTGTTTTCACCTAATTCCTTAAGAAGGGGACAGAACCTTTTATTCTATAACTAGAGGTAGGGTTTAAAAACACAAACACTTGACATTAGAAAGGGTTGTGGTGGTGAGAGGCTGAGAGCACAGAAAGCAACTGGGTGAGAAGAGGATCCTGTGGAGAGAAGACTGTCTCAAGACTAAGGCCACAAAACACCCATGTCACCCATTCATCTGTTTTTACTGATGCCTGGCTATAGCAATACTATCCATTCCCACTATTATGGGAAGGATCTACTTGTTTCCTTCAGTTGTGTTTTCTGAAAACCAGTGGTATTATCAAGCAAAACAAGCCCTGTTGGGCTGTCTCACGATCATACTGTAGGCAGTGCTGGCAGCTGCAGGTGGTTGTCTTTAGGATTTTCTTTTGTTTGTGTTGTGTGTGAAGACTGAGGATAAACCTAATGACACTGCATACGTTTGATCCCCACCTCCCCAGCAAACACATATGCACACCTCTCCCCTGCAATTCTTGAGTCCAAAAGTAGATGATGACAGAGAAGAATCGTAAGTCCACGTGAATCAGGCAGGCAAGTCCATTTTATTTTAGTTTGCCCTTCTGTTCAGCTGGCTTTTCTGCTCTGACCCACTATACTTACCCTGTCAGCTGCTCTTACTAGCAACATGCCTTTTTAATCAGCCTTCCTGGGGTCTGCATTTGATTACAGCATTTGTGTTCTATTTTGATTCTTTTGTACTATGCCCTGTGGTGTTAGCTTGAAAGGTGTTATTTATAAAATGAAATTCTATTGTATTGCCACTTGGATTCAAAGAGGACATATAATATTAATGCAGAATGCATTTAATACCTTGAATCTATTAAATCAATTTCTTCATGAGAACACAGAATGGGAGGGAGGCAAGTGGGTTGGTAACCCAGGTAATAAGATTTCAGAATCACCTGCACTTTCCTTCACAAGCATTTATGAAAGCTGGCATGAGAATCTTTCTCTTAACATCAGGGTTTCCAGAGGGAAGAGACTACCTTTCCTCAGCCAGACCAGTGCAGTATGCACCTGTTTAAACATTCAATCATGAAAACCAAACATTTTCCTAGGCCTCAGATGCAAATTTTTGACTAAGGAAACCATGAGACAAAACACGGATATGACTTTTTTACTACCTAGGAAGACTTAGGTAAAGAAGGAAACCTAATCACTTGTTTCCAAGGAGCTGCTTGCAGGATTTGTAAAAAGAAGTAAATTCATTATGTTCCTAACTCCACTCAAAAGAAGGCTAGGAAAATTCTAGTGATGCTAAGAACTGAGGCAGAGTTTCCAGGGTGGCATGTTCAGAATGATGTTCTCGCCTAGCAAAAGCACAGGTTTCTTTATGGCTGCTGGGCCTATAGTCAAATGTTTATGGATCAGATTGACGAAGAAGTCCCCAAATTTTCTTCACTTCTAATTTTAGTGCAAACTGAAGACTGGGACATTATATCACTATATCACAACTCATGTGTCACATCTATTGCTGTACACATTCCATTCTTCCACTATAACCCTTTTTTTTTTTCCTGGTGATACATCTGAAATCATCAGTGGCTGCTCTTCAGATAAAGAATAAGGAAGGATCAGGTGTGGAAGATAGTTTAGCAGTCAGGCTCTGCAGAACTTGCTAAAAGAAACTGTCACTCACAGGGGAAGCTGGCTATGCAGTCCTGGAGTGAGGGTTCCTATAATTTCACCTGTTCTCACTCACTTGCTCATTGTATAACTCCAGGAAATTTAGGGTCCAGTTTTCTAATCACTAAAATTTGCATAACTATATTTACGTCTTTCTACTTGCATTGGACTTCTTTAGGGATGAAGGAGACAATGGTATGGAATGCTCTAAATTCTCTGCAATGAAGGTGGGATACAACTGCACAATATTATTAAAATGATAGTTCAGATCCCTTTTTTTTTTTTGTTTCTCCAAATCCAGATATGAAAAACTAACAAATGAATGAATTTCCTCCCCTTTGGGAATGAATCATATGCCCTTATTCATAAACGACATCCCAAACATGAGGAGCTAGGATGTGTTGGGAAACATACATCTTAATCTTGAATGCATCCAGTTGTAAACTCCTTGCATGAAAAAATCATATTATTTATCTCTGTATCCATCTAGGTCCTACCATATTGATTTGCATCATGTAAGTATTTCACTAATATTTGTTGAATTGTACTGAAAAATGAGATCATACAATTCCAGAGCTGAAAGTTGCTGGAGATCATGTGAGTCCAGTTACCTCATTTTGCAGACGAGAAAACTGATGTCCAGATAAATTAAGTGACTTATCCAAGTGTAATATTAATAATGTTACAGGTCTTTGGAGGAGTTAAAGATCTGTCACTGGAAATATATAACTCAATCAATTAAAACAAAATGAATGTTCTTTTGTCAAAATAAAAAGTACTCTTCAGCTCAAATAATCTGAAGTATTCTAATCTAACCAAGGAGGCTGAAGCCTAAAGCAAAAAGTAAACTTCACTAAATGGCTATAGACCATAAGTGTGCTAGAAATGCCATTACTAAGGTTATACATTTTAATACCATGCTTATCCCCCACTCCATCGGTATATTTTTCAGGTAAAGTTAAGGTTGTGAAAACAAAAAGGAATTGCAAATCCTTAAAATTATGTGGGATTCATGGAGGTGCAATTCAGAAATGAAATTACTTTCATTTATTATTTCAGTTTACTATTTAGCCATATTGTAGATGGTAAACCAAATTTAAATTCCAGGGTTCGGGAAACAAAATAGGACAAGACACTTTATCCTTTGTTAAATAGAAAGTGAGCAGGACTATGAGAAAGATAATTTCCCTTCCGTGGAAGTTACTCATGTGGTATCTGCAGAAACAAGTTTGTTTGACTCTTGGCCTGAGTTGTCTGGTTAAATCAGTACCATGACAATAAAAGCCCGTCAAACTATCCTTCTGACCAACTTGATTTTTTTTTTGAACAGTATTAAATTTCTTTTTCTTTACTTAAATCAATCACGATATTTAAATTCTTGATAAGAATACAAACAATTTGTAGTCAGGTATTTTAATGATCTCCTAAAAACTGCAGCAGATTGACTGGCATAGAACAGGAACTGAATAAAAGTAAAATGTCAATTACTGTACAGTAGGAATCTAGGAATCTCCAGTGAACTACTTCTCATTTTTCCAAAGCTCCTTTCACAGTGGAAATCCCTGAAGGTCACAGAGAACAGAACTTGGAGAAAAGGGGGACAAGTGACAGCAACAGACTCTAGGCTTCCAATAGTTGGAGGGCCTGTTGGAGACTATCATTTGTATATTACCAAAACTTTACTCCAGAAACATAATCAGGTTTTCACAGATCAAGTTCAAATGATTAACCTGATATTTCAACCTCCACTTCTTGCTCCACCTTGCTTAGGTATCCCAGATTCCAGTACTACCCAACAAGTATTCTAGAGTATTGTCAGACTATATTAGTGTTTCCCTTTATCTTGGTATTGCCAAGTGAGTCCTACATTTTAAATTTTGTATTCTATTATCTCCATGATTTATTAAATCATGTCTGGACTTCTGGGTTGGAATATTATATATTCATTTACTATGATTCAATAAGCATCTACTATGTGTGAGACACTAGTAAAATAAATAGGAATAAGCCTTACTTCCTGCCTTCAAAGAACTGAGGAATTCACAATGCAGTGTCTACTTCCCATATATAGCATATATGTTCCTGACTTTAAGCTTTAGTTCTTCCCTTAGCTGGAGTGTCCTATTGTCATTCTTTTATCAGTCTGATTCCTTTAGTTATCTTGTAGTCCAGCTTATGTTCTATCACAGCCGTAAATCATTTTCCAGTTTTTGTAGTCCACATTAATTTTCTTTCTTCTTCTTCTTTTTTTTTTTTTTGACTAGTACAGCTGGAATAGACCCTATTGCCTACTCAATATCTATTCCCCCATTTCTTCCTACCTACAGACTCCTATTTTGTTCAGAGTGGCAATGTGCTTAGTCCTGAACGATGAGTTATAATATTTCTAAGCCAATTATGACAAATCTGTTCCCTGATTTCTTTGCCTCCCTAGCAACCAAGGGTGGCCTTAGGACCCAGTCCTAGTCAATAAGATCTATGTGGCAATCTGCTTGAGAAGCTGGTTTCTCAGAAAGCTTTTTCTTTTCTGATAGAGGTAAAAAGTGATCCTTCTGCTTCCCTCTTTTTCCTTTGAATATGGACATTATACTTCCAGCTGCAGCAACTATTTTGTGAACATAAGGCAACAAGCACACACAAAAAAAGCAAAGATAAACCCAGAGATGTTGGCCCTGAGTTTATCACACACCAGCAGCTCTCTACCTCTGGACTTGTTACGTAAGAAGCACAAACCCCTATTTGTTTAAGCCACTCAAGTCAGAATTTCTGCTACTAAACGTATTTCTAACCAAGAGATAATTTTCAGAAGTTGAGTTATCCAAACTGTTCTTCCTAACTAGATGGTAGACACCGGTCACATTCTTGGTATTTAATAAATATTAATTTGCTTAATATCTTGATTATATATACTAGACGTTCAATAAATGTAATGAAATGCTCACTCTGAAAACAAGGGGGAAATTTCTGTTAAGAAAAGAGGATTAAACCAGGTCAAAACAGAAAAATTTGAGTATAAAATAAGAAGTTTTATGACAAGAATTTGTTACAACCTAGTTCAGTTATTAATACAATAAAAACAAACTTGTAAAAATTTCTAAAATTAGTAGAAGTATATTTTAAGTAAGAAATAAGACATTAGACTAAGCCCCAAAGGCATGGATGTTTTAAAGAAGAGATGATATAAATAAGATTTCTATTAAACATAGAGAAAACAATGCAATGCATTTCTGGCTCTGTTAAAACTAAGTGAGGAGGCAACATGTGTTAAATATCACTAACGACAAGACATTTTCTCTACCCCTCAGGTAGCACGGCTGTGACTCATCCAAATGCTCCACACTCCTTAGCATGCTAATTAGCTTCCAAAACCTTTCACCTGACGTTTGAACCCACGAGTAAGGAAAATATTACAGTATAGCATTTGCTTTTGGAGAAAAGGCTACATAAGTTAGGACAGAAGCTATTTTCAAGTCTTCCAAATATTACAAATAATGGGGAACTGTTGAAGAGAGAAATAAGTAGCTTTGGGTCGTTTTAGGTTAGTGACCTTAAATTTAAGGTATGATTTAATCAGAAGCCAGAGTAATCATGGCAGGAGGTGGGGAAAAAGACTTCCTGGACTTGGGGAGGACTTTGGTGGCAGCTTTCAGCTCGAGCTAAAGCTGCAGGATTCTGTCAGAGGCTTCACAAACACAGGGCTGCATTATGTAATGCATCTTGTATTCCTTTGTGAACTATTCCACAACAAAGTTTCATTAGTTTCCCCTCTCTAGACATTTTACCACTTCCAGGCTGCAACTTGTCCAGAAGGGAAACTTTCTACCTCAAATAAAAGTTTAAGTTGCAAGAAAACTGACATTTTTCCAGGAACTAAATCAAATTAATTTGAACTTTATACAGACTAGGAAAATACTTCTTAAGCTAGGTGGACTGAAGTAATCTCATTTGAAGAATTTCCAGACAATTCAGCCATAGTTTGAAATAGTTATCAAACTCTCTCTCGAGCTGTCATTTTCTGGTTATGTTATTCTGTGTTAAGTGTACCACTCTCAGAGGGTCACCGTTCAATATAGCACTTTATAGGCAAAATTGGAAGACAGCACGTTGCATGGATAGTACTTAGCAATACACTCTCATAAATAGTATCTTTTTTCTCAAAACGAAATTTATTTTTGTGCCTGTCATGAGGATATTCTAAGGTTAAACACAGTCCTACATTATCAGATTTAGTTTTGGTATATAAAAATCTATCTTTTAGCAGTTTAATTATTTTTATCAATTACTAACATAATATTACATAATATTATTTTGATCAGCTGTAAAAATAATTTAAGTGTTGGACAGATTTTTCCCTCTTGACATTTCAAATGTTGGTTTAATGCCTGTCAATTAGACACCTATGAAAGTGACTAAGGTTTACTGGGGGATACTGCACAGAACATGTCTGTTTGAGTTTCTGGGTTGTACATAGTCAAAGTTTAGATGGGAACCCCCAAAGACCAAGTGGTATAAAAAAATGTGGAATTTGAATCTCAGCAGGTGGCACTCTTCCTTCTGACTTGGTCTTAAATGGATGCCCCCAGACTGTCATCTCTTGGGCAGAGCATGAGACTGAAGCATTCAATCGTGCTTATAGTGCTTAAGAACCAACTTCATGGGGATTGGGAATCAGGGAAAGTTACAGGTCAGGTATATGAATTTTGATTCTGCTGGCCTTTTTTCACTCAAAATGCATCACTCTTAAACCCAGAATTACATCCTGTAAGTTGTATAGTCATATTTCCCTATTTACTCAGGATAGTTTCAGTTCCAACTGTTCAGGCACAATTATTAATAGTGGTCACTTTCACTCTGAAAATTGCCCTAGTTTGGATGATGAATTATGGGGTTACCCTACATATAAGCTTTAAAAAATTTATTTATAACACCATTTACAGTGATAATCATTCTCTTTAGGGCAAGTTAAAATAGTCACTATTGGTCAACTTCTGTAAAGAGAAAGAGATAAACTAAAACTTTATTACTTTAATCCCAATGCTTCAACTGGAGAGATCTTGCCATATAAAAGTTTATTTTAAGATAAGAATAATTTCAGAAAATCATATTTCTATGAATTATTTAGGTTTTCTAATCTTAGGTAGTACTTGGGGTTTTTTTAGCCCTATTTCATACAAGAAGGTATATCTGCCCCTAAATTCTGTTGTAACGAAAAAAACACAGTTTATGAAGTAAAATTCTTTAACTCTTGGATCTGAATCCTAATTCAACTGTTTGCTCAGTTGGCAAATTCAAATAATCTCTGTGAACATCATTATTATTAACCCCTTCTAAACTACCTTTAAGGATATTTTAAAAAACAGAAGTGAAAGAGCTATACAGTCTGTAAAAAACTGACATGATTTCAAAATAGTTATTATTATTCATTTTTATAATAAAGACGGCTTTTGGATGGACTGCAGAAAAACTGCAGTAACTAAGACTGAGCACACATATGGGAGCAGGGGTCTTTCTCTAGAATCTCCTTCTTTTACAACTTCATCACATTTCTGGGTGACACCTGTGCATGGACATTGGTGGCCCACAAAGATCTAAGGGGGAAAGACTATGGACCTTGTGCACAGAGGCCTGAAAATGAAAGGCTGAATTTTCAAGTACACAATTGTGGTCAAAGGTTTTGTTAGTGGTTTCATGAGTTTCTGATATAGATAATCTTTCCTCAAGGGGAAAAGGAAAGGGAGACTTGGGGGCAAGAAGAGCTGGAGTAGAAGGGCTAGTTTGTGGAACAGAACAATTTTATCTTTGCTCATCACATTTTAAAAAGAGGTTCCTGGATCCCTACTGATATACTCCTCTTTCTTCTTCTTGATGATTCTCCTCTTTCTTCTCTGAAATTCTAAATTCTTTGGCCCAGAAAAAAATCTAGGTGTTCAGAGTTAATTCTCTTAGTGTGACATCAAAATTACATGGAAAGTGTTTTTCAGCTTTTCGTCTATATGAATGTAATCAAATAATTTTATTTTTTAAAAGGTCTCTGATCTTTCCCCTCAATTTTTAAAGAGACATTTCTTTCTTTTAGTAACTATGGGAAAGTTCTTATAAATTGCCCTTCATTTAAATAATTCAACAGGTAAATACACTAAATGGAGAGTTATTCCTTTAATGTGTGGCATTTTTGTCTGTTTACATTGACTACTGTGAGATTTAGGGCTCTAGTACCTAATGTGAGGCCCAAGACCTTCAGGTTTGTACAAAGTTTTATCAAGCAATTCTCTAATAATTCTGTTTTAAATATGTACTATTTGCAAAGGTGACTGGTAGGATAAAAGAGGAGTGAATGGTGAGAGCTTGCAGAGGGGAGAGGAATGCCAACAAGACTGTACTTGTGTACCCATGGGCTGAGAAAGAGCACTGGAAATGTCTCCCCATCACTTAGAGAGAAAAATCTCTCTCACACATTCCATCTATTAGAAGTTCATTTGTGTTTAACAAGCCCCTGTTTTAAAATGCAAATCTGCCTTGTGAACCTGTAAACTTCATTCACACCTTACTGTTAATTACTTTTATATTCTAGAATCTGATCAACACTTAATTGATATTGGCAATCTAGGAATGAACAAATAGCTCAGGGTGCATAAAAGGGAAATATGGGTGGAGTGGGGCTGGAGGTGGTAGGGTAAAGATTTCATTTGTGGGCAATAGAGCATACTGATATTTTGCAGTTTTGTCCAGTAGCTCAGAATACCACAAAATGAGAACTTTTCTTGATTGCCAATGCCTGGCTGAGATCAGAACAGACCTGGAAGCCTGAAAATTTCAGGTTTCAAATATTTAGCCATAGCAAGTTAATTGAGTTTACTCTTTCCTGGAAACCTTTCTAGCTAAGTCTCACTATCTCCCCAAGTTGGCAACCTTGGACACTAAGACTCATGGTTCAGCCTCCCAGGTTTGAAGCTCAACTGATAAATGAATTCCAAAAAAATAAAAAAGTGAATGCGGCCCAGTCCTTTTTCATTGTCTCACTAGTCATTCACATTTTTGGAGACTATGGTATGTAATCCTAGAACATACTGTAAGCAGTTTCAGAAGAATATAAGATGATATATTATTTCTATATCTGTTTTAGTAAGTGCCATTCAATCTGATATCAAATGTTGCAAAATTTGAATTAGACTTCAGTTGACTTAAACTGCAAGTCTTGGTTAGGCAGGAATTAAAGGAAAAATATTTTATGACCCCTTATAACATTATTAATCACCTCTCCTTTTATATGAAAAATAAATATGCTAAAATCTTCATTGTTAAGAAAAGGGGTCATCTTTCCCACCAAAATGGCTAATTTTAGTTTTTATGTGGTTTGATACATTTGTAAACTATTACATGAAAACATATGGTTGGAACATGCTTATTCCTTCATGAGTATTCTTTTGAGGATGCAAAATATTCCTTAGTTGTTCCATGTGCTATTTTGTTGTGCTGATGATTTCTTGTTCTAAATATTTTTTTTTATTTTTCCAGCATTAATGAAATGAATTCTAATAAGGAAAAAAAGAAGCTCTCTAATGAAAATCTCTTTCTTGCAGATGTGGGCTGGGAACAGACAGGTCACAGGGGGACAGCAAACATGATGTCACACATTCTTCAATCAATTGATCCCTTTGTGATTTATTCACCTGAACGTATTTTGACAAGCAGTGAAGTAATAGTGGAAAAGGGATTATTTGTGTGGCTAATTTTCATTTACCTATAAAGTACTAGACAAGTTTTTCTTTTTATTTCTTATTAGCTACACACTTTTATGACCCATAAGATCAGTGAACCACCATTTTAAGCTATGGCACTGATAAGGAACAGTGAAAAGTCCCACAGGTATTAAAACTTCACAAAGCCTGACCTTGGAGTTTTGGTGTATGATTCTCTAGTTGATCTTTGAGTATAATAGTCAACTATTAAATTGGCATGGTTGAATTGCAGGTCTTTCAAATAGAAGGTTATTGTAGAAAAACTGAGAATCCCTCCAACTTTTAAGTTTGATTTCTTACTTTATATTTTGCCCTTACCTTTCCTTATAATACTCCTCCTTTTCCCCCTATGTGTATTTATTCCCATACCTTCCCAATTCTGCTTGACAGAGATACTCTACTGTTTTGGCATATGAAAGAGTCTCTATAAATACTTGTTGAATGCACAAAAAGCCACTTGGACAAATATTTTGAAGTGGAAAAATAGAAAAACATTAAAATAATAAGCAAATTAACAAATCTACAGCTTTGGGAAAAAAATCCATGAAAGTAACAAAATGATTAATAATTTTAAGTATATTTAGGAAGGATGAAGCCTAGAAGATTAAAAATTAGAAATTCTAGAATTAGAAAAGAAAAGAAAAACAATACAGTTCAACACAGTTGAAAGCACATGCAGAAGGAAGCTAATACATTGTTTATTAAGAAATTAAATCTAAAGGCTGAAATTAGAATGCTAGTATTATTGTATCAAAAGCAGAAAATTACTTCTTTCTTTTCCAACTCTAGAGTGAAAAACAAATTCTCTAATGCCACCAAGAACAGAATAGGGAGAAATGTTTGGAACTAAATAGTTGTAGTATATAAAAATGCTAGTTGTTCAAGGTAAGCCAGATTGGTTTGTGTGGTACTGGTTTCTAAGATGACCCCCTATGATCCCTGCCTCCTGGTATCCACACCCTTGTATAGTCCTACATACAACCCCTGTGAGGGCTGACCTGTGTGACCAAAACAATGTGGCAAAAGTGATTTGTATGACTCTCAATGTGAGGTTAGAAAAGCCATTGCTGTTCCTCCTTACTCTCTTTGATCACGCGCTATGGGGAAGCCAGCCCCTATGTTGTGAAGACACTTAAGCAGCCCTGTGGAACGGTTCATTTGGCAAGAAACTGAGACAAATAGTCAACACTGACTTCTGAATCCTGTGAGTGAGCCACCTTGGAAGTGGATCTTCTAGCCCTAGTCAAGCTTTCAGATGACTGCAACCCCTGCTGACAGCTTGACTGCAGCATCACGAAAGATGAAAGATCTGAAACCAGAACCACCCCGCTAACCTGCTCCTGAGTTCCTGGTCATGAGAGATTCCTAAAAGATAATGCATGTTTTGTTTTAAGTCACTAAGTTTTTGAGGTAATATATATATATATATATATATATATATATATATATATATATATATATATATATATATATATTTAGCAATAGATAACTAACATAATGATTGTGGCTTTTTTTTTTTTGTAACTCAGGTATATGGAATTGGATAAATCATAATCTTTGGTACATGATGCATACTCATTATTGGGCCATACCTGGCCTACTTTTATTCACATAGTTATTTTTTAATGAGAACAAAGTAAATCTTTTAAGTCCCTGAAAGAAGAGAGTTAGGAGCTTTATAATAACCTACATCTATCGATATAGTTTTCCCCATCTTACACTCTTGCCTCTTCCACCCAAGATAACCATTATCCTGATTTTTAAGTTTATCATTTCTTTGTTTTCCTTTTCATGTAGTTTATCACATCTATAGGTATTCTTAAATTTATGTTTGTGTATATGTATATATATTATGTATGCAATGTGTATATATTTTGATTGCTTTTAACTTTATAAAATGCTATTATGCTCTAAATAATGTTTTGAGTTTTAATTATTTTCACTTAATATTATACTGTTAGCATTTATCCATGTTGCATATCACTGCAGTTCATTCATTTTGTGTCTAACTATTGATGTTGCCAAGGTGGTAAGTAAGACAGAAAAATGGGACTAATAAGCCCTTATATTATGGAATTATGTAGTTGTGGGTAGGCAGGATAAAGTATATTTAGGATATAATCTAAATAAATTAACTAGCTCTAGAAATGAAAAAATAAACAGAAAATTAATATAGAAATTAAAAAAATTCTTTCCCTATGGATAATGGATAAGCAATAGCATATTTTTTTAAACCGTACATGCTTATTGTAAATATAATACAGTTTATTATACACAGACATACGAACTATGGGCCCCACAGATGTTTGTTGAAGTGATTATTACAAAGATCAAAGATACATGAAAGTATAGTAAAAGTAAATGTTAATGTTCTAAAGGAACCATTGTAGGAGACTACACTGGTGAGCGAATACCAAAGATCACCTAGTCTTACCTTTAAGAATTCACATAAAACATTTTTATGTAAATAATAATTATGTACAGAAATTTTCTTTACTACCAATGGTTCTAAAACACATATACATTATCAAAGAATTCCTATATATGATTAATGAATAACCACCTCAAACCTTTATAACTACAATCTACAGCATTATTGACAAATCTAATTAATTATGTAGCCAAATGGTGAGGATCTCTCAACCTCACCTCTTACCCTCTTCCCAAACACTCAAAGACTATATTCCTTTGTCTTGCTAGCGTTATCCAGAAGCTGGACTCATTTGTTAATTCCAGAAATGTTTTAACTATATTTGTTTCAGCCAGCTGTTTCTTGATATCTTTTGGGCCAGCATCAGTTTACAATGGATAGTATTGCTGAAATTCAGTTATTTTATTTTAGTATTATTATTAGTTCCCCCACATTCACTCCCTCCCGCACCCCCACCCAGTGCCCCAAGGAGGGTTACTGAGTCATAGAGATTTAATATAAGCTAAACAGATGTCTAACACAAGTAGACTTTTGTTATGGAGTAGCCAAATTAATTTTATCCATTAAATTAGGATTTATCTAGCCACTTGGCTTTATAAAATAGACACAACCACTTTCTCTGACTTGACACAAACACAAAGAAGGTGTATGAAGACTATAAAGCAGGAGATATCTCATTCTTAGTTCTTCACTAAACAAATTATGTAGGATTGAGGAATAGAGGAAAACAAATTGATGAAATAGAGCCCTCAACTATGTTATAAAATCCAGAGCATGGTCAGAAAAGAATGCAGAAGATTAGCAGAATTATTGAAGGTGATCATAAGTACTGATAGAATAGAGTCACCTTTTCATCCTTAGTCATTTTCCTAAGGCCTTTTATAAAAATAGGGCATAAATATTTTAGGAACAAATTTTTCTGAAATTTCTCAGTTTTCAAAAAATCTCTACACAAAAAAGGACTATATGAAAAGCAGCTAAGTGGGAGAACAACAGGAGTCTGTGGACCAAAAAGGAGGCTACCCAAGCCAGCCCTTGCCTTGATGCCCTCTCTCAATAGGATTGCAGTGGATGGGAGAAGTTAGGGAAACATTTATGTGGAGATGAAAAAAGCAGTGGAAACCCTAGTTTACAGAGAGTGAACGGCATATCTTTTCTCCCTTGTACTAGAGATTGTATTTGGAAAAGGAAGCGTCTACTTTCTTCTAATGAAAACTACTTCTTCCTAATGAAAACTCCACTAGGAACATTTGCAATAGCCAAGGCACAAGGCAATGGTAATGGGAAAGAGAGACCAGTTTTAAGATTTGCTTTGGAGGTTGAATTGATACAATGTGGTGAAAACAAGCTATATTGAACAATAAGTCAAAAAATAGAATAATCTCTTTCTTCCAACTATTGCTATAACTGAGAGTTAGTTGACTTTTATACTGCAAATATAAAGAAAAAGGTTTCATTCAGCCTCCTATAATCATGCCAATATATTTTCTATTAAATTTCCATTCAAACTCTCTATTTTGTTTACTTACAAGGGATATGATCCCCTTAAACTTTCCCAGACAGTTTGTATGGAAATCAGTTGCTAAGGGTATTCCTAAGGGAAACTGCAAAATGTTGGAAGATAAATAACTTCAGTACAATATGCAGATTAAGTAGAGGGGAAGGCTTAAGAGTTACTTTTAGTAAGGAAAAGAAAAGACTTAGAATTCTGGGCTAGAGTTGCTAATCACTGATTGGAAGGAACTTTGTCAAGGTAGTTTACCCTTCTTAAGAAGGGAGGACTTCCACCTTTTTCCTTGTAGGAATAAAGGTAAGAGTTATCATGGAGAGGAAGCTGAAAAGGAATGCTCATCACTCCTAACCTTACAAAGTTCCTTTTCTTCCTCCCTCTACCTCTACAGCTCTTTCCTTTCTTTTAGCTGAAAGATAAAGAACCTAAGAATAGGAAGACACAGATGGCAGCTGGGAGGTCTCAAAAAGTCTAAAGTGAGGTTAAACTTCCAGGAAAAGCTTTTGGCAATTTACTTAGGTTGAGTGAAAGAAGCCATGTGATGTGCTAGGGAAAGCATGGGTTTTGGGTCAGACAGCCATGAATTTGAAACCAACTCCACTACTTATTATCAGCATGTCCTTGAGCAAGTTAACCAGCCTGTTTAAACCATAATCATCTCTAAGATGATGATTATTTATGTGTTATACATACTATGCAGGTTCTCAGTAAGTACTAAGCACTTCTCTAGTATCTCTCTAAACCAGATTTGGAGTAAGGAGCTAGTAATCATGACATTTATGGAAGAGAAAGGAAAGATGTCTAGTCCTGAGAGCACTCACTGTCTGTAACAACCATTTGACTATTGACCAGATGGTACTTTGTTGACATCTCTTCCTTTGCTAATTGATAAAATGCTAGGAGTAGAAGAAAAAGGATTAATCTCTAATTTCCATCATTTGAAAAAAAACTAAAGATCAGAACTAAGGAACAGAAGATAGTACTAGATTATTTTTAAGGTTAATCCTTTAGAGATTTTTCACAAGCATAACGTGTTTAAATTTTCCACATTATAGAACATGTTTTCCACTTATACTTTGATATGGCTTTCTATCAGAAGAGTAAAATGATGTACTTTAAGAGTAAATATTCACTAAATTTTGTGCTTTGTTTTGACTAGTTGTTTTAACCATATTTTAAAATTTGATATGATAGTCCTTCTATTATTGCTTTAGCACTGCAATTAATAAAAAATTTACTAAGGAACTTATTACTTAACATAATTAATACTTATTATTTATTACATACTATACATTGTACTAATCACAGTCTTATTAGTATTTTAATACCATTAATATCTATGAACATATTATATATAATAACAATAGAAACCTTATTGAATGCTTTTTGCATACCACATTTTGCTAAGCATTTTATATACATTTTCACAGTTAATACTTTCAAAGACCTAATGAGCTAAGTATCATAAGATAAATGAGGAGACATGATAATCTTCTCTTATTAAGGAAAAACTCACCATACCCAGTCTTCTAAGCACTGATAGAATAGAACAGCAATATCTTAAATTCAGAAAGTGCCATTCAAAAAAGTGTACTATTAACTACTTTACTAATTTGTGTTCTATACAATAACAATGTTATATTACAGAGGACTGGCTTCCTCCTAAAAGATAGCATTTGATAAATTATATACAATAAGGCACTAGACTAACAGCTTAATAGAGGAATGAAATTCCATCTGAAGTACAGAGAGAATTTAGAAAAACCAAACACTTTAGCTTGACTAGAATTTGCTCCAGTATATTGCAAAGTTCATAAATATAGTAGGCAAAGGTCACCAACACTGTCAGGGAATTATCATTAAGTTTCAACACAAAGGCAACAAACTCAAACAATGCAAATACAGAAAGTAATGCTCCCAAAATAAAAGTAAAGCAAATATTATGATTTACTCCAGCTCTTACTCCTTTGGCTAACCAGCAGCCTCAGAAATTAAATATTTAAATATTTTAAAATAATACATCTTTAAGCAGTTGACTAATATGTTACTAAATAAATGATCCCAATTACATTTGAAGTGTCTCCCAGTTCAAAAATTTAACCTATACCCATCCATTTCCTATCTCCCCAAATAATACAATAACTTACTTATCCCATAGTTTAATCTGGCAGAGGAGCCAAAGAAGATATGTTGCTCTTTCATTGTTACTTTACTTCAGGAAAGGAAATACAATATGAACCATATGGAAAACCTTACATGTGTGTGTGTTTGTGTGTCCCGCCACCACAATGCTTTTACTACTAACTCTCTTGTTGACCCAATACAAAATGTTACCATTCAATTAGATGAGTCTCCACAAAGTTAGAAACATTCAAGTGAAATTCATAAAATAAAAATGATGAATGGACTCCAGAAATTCTAGTTCTTGAGATGCTGATTACACAGAAAAGGGCTATTAAAAGTGAAAGGGTTAGTAGAAAATCTTCCGGGCTTATTTATTAAGAGAATGTGGAATTCCATCAGATTTTTTTCTAAAGAAACCACTAACAATGTTGTAGATCTACAAAACCTAAAAGGGTGCACAATGGACTCGAGTCTCTGCTTTGTGATACGTGGGTATGCTTTATCAGGATGTACTTCCTCTTTTACAGGATCATATAGGTGAATGAACTGACACAGTCTATAGAGAAGAGAAGTCCACATATGTCATAAGGATAAAATTGATTTGATCTCAAGTTCTATATACATTAAAAAAAACTAATTCTAATCCAAGCCTCGAGGAACTCAGTACTGTTGGTGGTGTTTTGCCTCTAGGATGTTCTCCTTCTTTTGCTTCTAGAATACAACTCAAATTACTTTAAATTTACACTAAGTAGGTTATATATTTCCCAAATCTTTTATAAAAAGATAGGCTTAATGAGACAACTTTTAAAGGCCAGTTGGAAATGTCCTTTTAAAAGCAGTAATAATAACAGGAGCAATACTAATAGAATAAGAATGAGTAACTGAATGCACACTATGTATCAGGCACTATGCTCAGAGTTTTACATGCATTCATAAACTAACAAGGCAATCAATACTTTTGAGAATCTACTCCAGACTAAGTAAGCACTATACAGAGTATGTCACACACACAAAAAAGATAGAAGCAATTTTAATTACACAACAGAGCTAGAAAATATAATGGATAAGGGAATCATGGGAGATTTTTGGTAAAACTGAATAGGTCCTTTGAATCTTTCCAAATATCCCTAATGTCTGCTTTTAAAAAGAAAAAAAAAACTATAATAATTTTGAAAAAAATTATTCACAAAGAAAACTCCCATTCTTTTATATGAAGCACTAATTCTTAACTTCTTAAGACACCCAATATTCTCTACTATTTCTGAAAAGTCATTGAGAAGTAGCCATAAAATCTTAAATAATAACTTAAAATAGTCTTCAGAAATAAACAGGCCAAGAAGAATTCTTAGAATATGCACTGGCCTCCATGCACATTTTTCAAAGCCATGTACTTTTATCTGTCAGCACTTTCTTCTGTTGTTTTTTATATCCTTAGGTTGAGGAATACCAGCATTTGTTTACTGAGAGTGCTTCCACAAATGCATATTCTTATGAAGACCAAGAAAACAAGAAGAAAACATGAGAGTCATAGTATTCTGAGGTCATTTAGTCTTTTTTCTTTTTACTATCACTATTATTAGGTCTACTGCCTATTTCTAATAGGACAAATCTTTCATTAGACCCAAAATATAGCACTCTTTATTTAGGACCTGGACATAAATATCAGTTGCTCAGTTGCTATTTTCATGGTCATTTTAAGCAATTTCAACCATAAATGCTTTAATATCCTGAATATCCTAAAGCTAAGTACAAATATACTCCCACCATATTCTTCTATGCTAAAAAGTAATGTAGTTGGAATAAAGTTTCATTAAAATATATGAGGGAAATTGGTACATTACTAACATTTAAAAATGTAACAATATACATGATAGTCATAGGACATAAGATGTAGTTAGGACTTCAGAATTTCTGATGCATCATTTTAAAACATCTTTTATCATTTTGATAAAGCCGAGGTCAAGTTTCTAAAAATGCAACTTGTTAAAAGCAGGAATAAATGAATGAGGGATGAGTCAGCTCATTTGATGGAAAGGGTAAAAAAATACTTCAAAAGCACACCACATGACTTAGTAAATAAATATTCAGTGTATAAAAATGCAGTTGCCATCTGGCGTTGATAGACTGGGCTAGAATATGTGTTTAAAGAAAAGCAGGAGAGGAAATAAGTCAGCCAGGTTAATGTGCTCTTGTCTGTATTTCATAATTCAGGTATTAGGTGCTTTAAAAAATGTTCACTACAAAAGAAACTGTATTACAGTCAGACTTGTGCAGTGTTTGTTGGGGGTGGGTGAAGAGGAGTAAAATAAGACAAGACCGATGACACCTATATAAGCTAAAAACAAGAGTGTTTTAGGTAAAGCAGAATTCTCGATCATGTGATAATACTGCCAAAACACCAGCTTTACGGTTAAATGCAGGGAAGTGGTAAGCCTACATTTGGAAAGAAGCTGAAATCTTGCTTATTGTCATCTTTGAACATTCAATTATTATTTTCTTTGGCAATGACTCTTTAAAAGTGTAGAGTAAACCAGAGAATAAACAAAACTATTGGTTGGATAGTAGAAAGAAGGAAAAATTTGAAAGTCCTGAAATTCTTTGAAGTTTTTAAGCTTAGAGTTTGCTATTAACTTTGCAATATGTAATCAAACAAAGAGTAAATGTGAAGGACTTTATATCCCTCTTGCTCAAGAAATGAAGCAAATTTAGAAAACAATATCATTCACAAAAGAAAACTGAACATAATCAGTGAAAACTTGCCTGAAGTAGCAATGCCTAACCAAGGCCATATCTGGGCTTGTTATTAGATTCCTCTTTCCTTAACCTTGAACATTTCTTGGGTTTCCAAATCTTGACAATTTATGTTTTACCACATCTCTTGGAATCAAGGCAACAGGAAAAAAGAAACGTTTTAACACAGCTTTGAAGGTTAATTAGGACAGTGCCCGGGGAAACTGTTAGCAAAATGGATGAAGCACTTCAGGTGAGAGTTGATTAGAGTCAAGCATATATCTTTTTAAAAAATTGAGGTAAAATTTACATAAAGCAAAATCCATGGATTTTAAAGTGTATATAGTGCAAAGAGTTTTGATAAATGTATACACCTATGTAACTGCTATCCTAACAAAGATTAAGTTCCTTGTGCCCCCTTCCAGTCAATTCCCATCTCTCGTAACAACCAATATTCTGATTTTTACCACCATAGTTTTGCCTTCATACAAATAGAATCATACAATATGTAGTCTTTTGGGTTCTGGCTTCTTTTGCACAACGTATCTCTGAAATTCATCCACAGTGTTGTCTGTGTTATAGTGCATTCGTTTTGTTTGCTTATTAGTAGTCTAGTCTATGAATATACCACATTTTGTATACCATTTTCTATATTTGGGTGTTTCCATTTTTAACCAATTATGAATAAAGTTACTGTAAGCATTCTTGTGCAAGTCTTTTTGGGATATAGTTTTCATTTCTTTTTGGGAAATACCCAGGAATGCAATTACCAAGCAATAGGGTGGGTAGGTAAATGTTTAACTCTATATGATTCTAAGCGTTCCAAGGTGGAACATTCCCACTAGCAAATGTAAGAATACCAAGTATTCTACAACCCTGCCAACACTTGACTGTGTCAGTCTTTTTTGTTTTAGTCATTCTAGTAAGCATGAACTATGATCTCCTTGTGGTTTTAATTTGAATTTCCCTGATGACTAGTGATGCTGAATAGCTTTTAATGAGTTTATTGGCCATTTTTAGATCTTCCATTGTGAAGTGCCTATTCAAGTTGTTGCCCATTTTTAAATTTTGTTTGTGTACTTGTTATTGATGTGAAGTTATTCCTTACATACTCTGAACATGAGTCCTTTTTTTTTTTTTTTTTTTTTTTTGCGGTATGCGGGCCTCTCACTGTTGTGGCCTCCCCCGTTGCGGAGCACAGGCTCCGGACGCGCAGGCTCCGGACGCGCAGGCTCAGCGGCCATGGCTCACGGGCCCAGCCGCTCCGCGGCATATGGGATCCTCCCAGACCGGGGCACGAACCCGTATCCCCTGCATCGGCAGGCGGACTCTCAACCACTTGCGCCACCAGGGAGGCCCCATGAGTCCTTTTTTGATACATGTATTGCAAATATTTTCACCTAGTCTGTTGCTTGCCTTTTTATTTTCTTAACAATGTCATTTGATAACCAGAAGTTTTTAATTTGGATGAGGTCTGGTTAACCAATTTTTTGTTTTATGTTTAGAGCTTTCTGTGTCCTATAAACATCTTTGCTTACCTCAAGGTTATGAGGGTTTTTTCTTTTCCCTATGTGTCATTCTAGAAGCACTTAGGATCTTAGTTTTTGTAGGTGTTTAATACATATCAAATTAATTTCAGTGTGTAGTATGAGATAGAAGCCAAGGTTTAATTTTCTTTTTCTGTATGCTTATTCTTAATTGTTCAAGCACCATTAGTTGAAAAGATTTTCCTTCTCCCAAATTAATGATATTGTCATCTTTGTTGATATTAGTCAACAAATGTTTGGAGTCAATATCTAGATTCTCTCTCTATTCTGTTCCAATGGCCTATTTGTGAGGTGTTTTTTTCTTGGTAGGGGAGGTGATAGTATAATCTGTTTTTTTGTTTATACTTATAGAAAGTCTTGAACTAGATAGTGTGAGTGCTCCAACTTTGTTCTTCTTTATCTATGTTATTTGCAATTCTATATGCATTTTAAAATTAGTTTGACAATTTCTCCAAAAATTAGGAAAAAAGAAAAACCCTGTTGAGACCTTGACTTGAATTGTGTTGACTCCATAGATCAATTTGGGGAGAAATCATACTTTAATTAAATATTGAGTATTCACCCACAAACAACAGATATTTCTAAGGCTTTTTTAGTTCTGAGTGTAGAGGCCTTATATTCTTTTGTTAAACTTATTCCTAAGTATTTTGTATCTTAATGCTATTGTAAATTAACTTTACAATTTTATATTCAAATTATTTGCCACTACTACATACAAATATAATCAATTTTTGCTTAAAGATCCTATGACCTTTCTAAATGCACTTTTAAGCTCCAGTAGTTGTTTTGCATATTCCTTAAGATTTTCTAATGTAAACAATCATGGTATATGTGAATAAAGACAGTTTTCTATTTTTATTTTATTCCTTTTCTATATTTTAAAATAATTAATTAATTAATTAATTTTTGGCTGCATTGGGTCTTTGCTGCTGTGTGTAAGCTTTTCTCTAGTTGCGGCGAGTGGGGGCTCCTCTATGTTGCAGTGCGTGGGCTTCTCATTGCGGTGGCTTCTCTTGTTGCGGAGCATGGGCTCTAGATGCGTGGGCTTCAGTAGTTGTGGCATGCAGGCTCAGTAGTTGTGGCTTGCAGGCTCTAGAGTGCAGGGTTGGTAGTTGTGGAGCACGGGCTTAGTTGCTCCACGGCATGTGGGATCCTCCCAGACCAGGGATCAAACCAGTGTCCCCTGCATTGGCAGGCAGATTCTTAACCACTGAACCACCAGGGAAGTCCTCCTTTTCGATTTTTTAACCTTTATTTTTCTTGCTTTATTACTCTGGCTAGGATCTTTAGTATAATATTGAACAGATATAGTAAAAATAGGTACCTTTGCCTTGTACTAGATATTAGGCAGAAAGCATTTATTCAGCCTTTCATATTTAAGTATGATATTAATTGTAGGTTTTTATAGAAGCCCTTCATCAGATTGAGGAAGTTCCTATCTCTTCCAGTTTTCTGAGAGTTTTTATTAAGAATGCCTATTAAATTATTTAAAATGCTTTTTCTGAATCTATTGAGATCCTATTTTTCTTTTTTATTCTAGTAATATGGTGAATTTACATTGATTTATTTTCAAATGTTAAGCTAAACTTGCATTCCTGAGATAACGTTTAGTTGGTTGTGAGGTATTACTGATTTTATATATTGCTGCATCTTTTTAATTAATTTTTTCTTTTTTTTTAATTGAAGTGTAGTTGTATTTGCTAATATTTAAAAAAAATTACTGTGCCCAGACCCATGAGGGATACTGGCTTGTAATTTTCTTATCTTTTTCAGCTTTTGCTAATTACGGTTATGCTGGCCTCATAAAACAAGTTAGGAAGTGTTTTCTTCTATATTTTCTGAAAGAAATTGTTTGGATTAATATTATTTCCTCCTACAATGTTTTATAGAATTCTTCAGGGAAACTATTTAGGCCTGGGGTTGTCTTTTTAGGAAAGTTTTTGATAACAAATTCAATTTCTTTAGTAAATATAGGGTTATTCAGATTTCCTGTTTCCTGTATCAGTTTTGGCAACATGTATTTTAAAGAAATTATCTGTTTCATCAAAGTTGTTGAAATTATTGGCATTAAGTGCTCATAATATTCTCTTGTTACCCTTTTAATATCTGTGTGATAAGTAATGATACCCCCTTTCATTACTGATATTGGTAATTTGTATCTTTTCTTCTTAATCATTATTTCTAGAGGCTTATCAAATTTATTTATTTTTTTAAACAATCAAGTTTTCCCTTTGTGTATCTTTATTGTTTGTTTTCTGTTTCTTGGATTTTTGTATTTATTTCCTTTTTTCTACTACTTTAGTGTTTAATATGATCATATTTTTTCTACTTCATTAAAGTGAAAACCTATGTCATTGATTTTAAACCTTTCTTCTTTCTTCTGATTAAGGATGAAACCCCTAGATTTCTGCCAAGACCTTCTTTAACCTGTATGATAAATTTCAGTATATTGTATTTTTAGTATAAGTTGATTTAAAATACTTTAAAATTTCTCTCATGACTTTATCCTTTCAACTGTGGGGTATTTAGAAGTTTGTGGCTCAATTTCCAAGCGGTCTTTTCTAGATATTTTGTTTTTTAATTTATCCTTTAGTTACATTATGATCAGGGAACATATTTTGTAGTATCTCAATCTTTTGAAAATGTTTGTAACTCATTTGATGGCCCAGATTGTGGCCTACCTTGATAAACATTCCATGTGTAGCTGTAAAGAATGCATATTTTGCAGGTGGGAATAGTGTTCTATTCCAGACAAATAGGTCAAGGCATTTGATGGTGTTTTTAATATCTTTATGTCCTTACTGATTTTCTGTCTACTTATGCCATCAAGTACTGGGAGAAGGGCATTAAAATTTCCAGTTGTTATCATGGATTTCTCTATTTCTCTTTATTTTTTTGCTCAGTTTCTGCATATATTTTTATTACTTATGTCTTCATGATAATTAGACACACATCATTATAAAAATCCCTCTTTATCTCTAATAATACTCCTTGTCTTAAAGTTTACTCTGTCTAATACTAATATAGCCAATCCAGCTTTCTTATGCTAACTCATACTGTAGGTATATTTGTATATATCTCCCTATTCTTTTACTCTCAAGATAACCATAACTTGATATTTAAAGTGCTTTCCTTATAGACAGTATATAGTCAAGTCTTACTTTTTAATCCAGTCTGACAGTCTTTGTCTTCTAATTGTAGTGTTTAGACCATTTACACTGAATGGAATTATTGTTATGGTTGAGTTTAGATTTACCATCTCATTATTTGCTTTCTATTTTTTTTTTCCTTTTTTGTTCCTCTGTTTTCCTTTCTGTTTTTAATGGCTTAGTAGGTAATTTATTATTCCATTTTAAATCCATTATTGGCTTTTTAGCTGTGCTTATTTTGTATTGGTTATTAGCAGTTGTTCTTGGGATTACAATATGCTTCTTTAATTTATCACTGTCTACTTAGACTTAATATTGTACCACTTCATGTAAACGTGTGAGTCTTACAGGAGTATAATTCTATTTACCACCACTCCGTCCTTTGTAGTATTTTTATATATTTTAAAATTTATAAATATTATAGATCCATGAAAAAGTTACAATTTATGCATTAAGCAAGCAGTAGTTTTTTAATTAGCAGAATTAAAAACATATTCTTTTACATGTACTTAGATATTTACAACTTATAGTTTTTTTCATTCTTTTTTTAAAACTAAGGACATCTGATGTCTTTTCAGCCTAAAGAACTTCCTTTCACATTTCTTGTACGAGTTCTGCAGACAACAAATTTTGTTTATATGAAAATTCTTTATTTTTTCACCTTTGGAAGATATGATTACTGTAAGTAGAATTCTGGATTGACAGTTTTTCTTTCTAATCATTGTTTCTAGCTTCCATCATTTACGATGAGGTGTCAGCTGACATTTACTTATTAATCGTTCCTCTATAGGCAATCTATTCCCCAAATACCTTTGGCTGCTTTCAAGATTTTTCTTTTTATCTTTGGCTTATAGAAGTTTGAAAACAATGCCTACATGTGGTTTTCCTTGTATAATTTTGCTTTTTCACTTAATTTTGAACATTTTCTGCTATCATTTCTTCAAATATCATTTTTGTCCCATTTTCTCTTCTTCCATCTCCAATCTGCTGCTAAGAATTATTTTTATTTCAGCTATTGTACTTTAACCCTTTGGTTCTTCTTAATAATTCCATTGATTTTCTCTTCTCCTGAGATACTCCAAGAATATTAGACTGTTTGATGTTGTTCTACAGATTACTGACACTCTGCACATTTTTTCAGTCCTTTTTCTCTCTCTTCTTTATACTAATAATTTTTATTAATCTGTATTCAGGTTTACTGACACTTTATTCTGCCATCAATATGATGTCAAGCCTCTCCAATTATTTTTTGTTTATTTGTTTCAGGTATTGTACCTTAAGTTTTTGGCTTTTTATAAAATATTTTCCATTTCTCTGCTTATTTTCTCATGTTTCCTCTTATGACCATATTTTTCTTTAAGTCCTGAATATATTTATAACTTTTGCTTTAAAGTCCTTGTATGCTAATTAAAACATCTATATTACCTAGGGATTTGTTTCTATTGATTGTTTTGTATTTTAGGTTAGCAGTCACATTTTCCTGTTTCCATGTCCAGTCATTATTTAATTGTATTTGTATCTTATATATGATATAAGACCCTCGGTTCTGTTATCTTCCTCTAAAGAATGTTTTTTAATTCTAGTAGGCAATTAAATTACTGGTTGACTGCCTTGACATTGTGGTGGCTTAGTTTTGTACTTTGTTAGGGCCTTTCAATGTTACAGTTTTGTCCCTTTTTCTCAAATTAACTTCTTAGTCCTGATTCACCATCTATATTTCTAAAGTGTGGCCCTTCTGTGTTTTAAGCAAAGCTTTAGACATTTACCAAACCCTTACAACTTAGTTAAACTCATACTCCTAATTTTGTCTTCCCTTCATCAGTTATATTTTCTCAGCTCTTCCAGCCTTCTAGTTGTTCCTTTTCTCCAAGTCCTTATAGACTCCCCTCTACTTGCATAGTCCACAAATCAGCCAAGACATTAGGAGAGTTTATATACAGATTTATGGGTGCCCTCCCTCTGTGGCTCCATCCTTTCCAAAATTTGCTCCCTTAATTTCAGCCACTCTGCCAACTCTGAACTCCATCCTCTGACACCCCAATCCAATAAGATTGTGGCTTGCTGCTTCAATTCTAACTGTCCCATACCACACAGACTGAAAAGTTCCTTGAGGGAGAAAGCTATCATAAATGTGGATTTCACCCAGTACGTTTCACTCCAGATTCTGTCTGCTTTTGGTCACTTTCCAGTGCCTTCAAATAATTGTTTATCAGTTTTCAATTGTAGTTCAGTTTTTTTGTTTTTGTTTTTGTTTTTTTAAATTGCAACCAGAGTTTAGAATTGTTATCGATGGATATCTTTGTCCTGAAATAGTACAAGCTACTACTCCATTACCAAAATCAGAGCTATCAAAAGTGTTGTTTTATGGTAGATAGTATTTAGAAATTGATTTGAAAATTGCATTATAATCAAAGTGTCAGCAAGTTTTCCTTTCTCAATAGACTGCTTTTTCCTTATGAGAAAAGACTTTTTTTTTTTTGCATCTTTTAAAAAAGTAATTCACAGTGCCTTGGAAAATGGTATGTATTCCATTTACTAAACATGGCCAGGAAATATTTGTATAATTAAGTTCAACAGGTTACTCTATATGAGTGAAATGAAATACAGTTACAAAGAAAGAAAGGCACCTTAATGAGAATGCTTGGGAGATTAGTGATGTGAGATATTTCTGATTATGACAGAGAATCTGAACATGTGGTACAGCTGTGCAGGGAAAATGGGTAATTTCATCCTCACCATTTATAAAGCCTCATTCTAAGACAAACATTTACTACGTATTTTATATAGATGAATTTATAAAGTGGCCCAGGTAGTCAGACCCCAGAGTGAAATTTCAACCGTTTTCTCATATTGCCTACTTAGAATTGAGATCAAACTCATTCACAGTACTCATCACTTGTTCTAACAATATGCATTTCCTATTAATATTTTTCCCATCTCCTACATTAGCAACTTCCTTCTTCTGTCATGTAAACTTGCTCTCCATCCTTCCCATGAAATTCTTGCTCATTTTATGGAGCAGCAGAAAAATGGAGCTCTCTGATTGAAGCAGGGAGTGGTCAAAAAATACCTCTGGAATCAGTGAACCTGAAACAGCCTCTCCAGTTCTGTCCACCGCTTTTGTCCTTTAGAAATCAGTCTCAAATTCATCTCTCCCAGACAGCCTCCAGTATTTAATCTGGAGTTTTTAACCTACTACCCCATCTCACCAATTACCATGGAAAATTGATATAACAGACCAATTGTTAATTATTTATTTTTATGTCTCAACAACATTCCAGGTACTGTGAGGAAAACAAATTAAGAACAAGACATGGTCCTTAGCTACAAATTACACCTTGGTTACGGAGAGTCTTACCCATCACACAGTGACCTACAGTGTAACCTTCATCCAATTTACCAATCTCTATGTATGTATATATTCCAATATGTTATTCCACTTTTCTTTCTTCTCTGCAATAATTTTATGCAGGCTATTCATTTCAAGAACCTAACTGGCTTCCTATTGGTACCCATCCCTTAAACCCTGAGAACGGAGGACCGAGTGGAGCCCTGTGGCACCTATCAGGTCCTTCTGGTGGAATTCAGCCCTTGCTGCCTCATCCAACCTTCTTCCCTCAGCTTGTAATCAACTTAACTTTGAAAGTCTTTGTACACATTAGGTAATATTTGTCCTCTGTTCTCCCAGGGGACTGTGGTCACTGCCCAGCTAGGAAGCCCTACCCTTCATTATTCAGCCACAGCTTGAAGAGCATTCTAATTCTAACTTTCCGCCCTCTGACGGACCAGCTGCATCAAAGGCTGTGTTCCCTTATTTGTTTGTTTTTTTCCTAAAGCAGAATCAGTATTTCAAACTAAGTCATTTACTAGAAAAGTACGGACTCTGGATCCAAATTTTCAAAACATGTCTCTTCTGTGAACCACGACAAATCTAAACTGAATTATGCTTCATATTAGAGTCAGGACTCATGTGGTCCCTTTTTCTCTGCCCCTCTGGATCCCTGCATGCTGTTCAGGGGAAGTTGCTGGCTTTTGAACTGACAGTTTGGAAATGAAGGCATTTTTCTTTTAGGGAGAATAGTCCTTCAGTGATTCAAACAACAAGGCTTGTGATCAAAATAATTCATAAAGGAAAAGATTTATGAAGTGACTTCACTAGCACACAATGCATTTTTAAAACTTTGTTTTTTAAATAAATCTGTCAGTACACAAGCCAAGACAACACATCTGAATGCAATATCAGTGGACACACCCTGAATCTCTTCTCCTTCCCTTGTCTGAGACTGTGACAGAAAAGGAAAATGCTTCTCATTGTCTTTTTTAAATTTAATATTTGTTCTTTTAAATTAAAAATGTGAGTTCTATGAAAAGACTTTAAAAAATTGTGCATACTATCATTTGCTACATAAAATCTGTCTTTAAAAAATGCATTTTCCATCTACCACTTGTGCTTGTTTAAGAGAATAAAAAATAAATAAAGAAGTCTTACTTATAATGAATCCCTCTGGCATAAGGAAGCTTGTCCTAATCTCCCTTTATCAGGTTTGAGTGATAGTTCTGCTCAACGAGTATTGACAAGGCCGTCCTGTTTCTCAGGCTTTCGTTTCCCTCAGTTGGAGAAGGATACAGTGCATTTTCACATTCTCAAAGTCTGCAGTTGTTTTTATATAAGAAGCAATTTGCTTGGGTCACGTCAGGTCGAATGGGATGCCTGCCCAGCTCTTGGTTTTAAAGGAAAAACATACAGAAAGACACAAAAACACAGCAGTTTCCTTCATTAAATTCCACTCTACCTGCCATGGGCTTCTAGCCACAATGGAATTTCCCACCCTGGCCTAGACTAGCCTAACTTTTATTTTTAGGGATTTTTTTTTCCCCTTAAATCTTATGAGCTTTCTTTCAAGTGAACTTTGAGGTAAGGATTATTAAACCATAGAGTAATTGCCTGGTTTAAAAAGAATCAGATTTGAGAAACAAATGCTTGCTGACCTTCCATAATATTATTGGATAACCATCCCCTAGATAACAGCCTTTCAAAAAACTGTTCATAATCAGCACAAGAAGACAGGTAATGTAATTCAAAATCAAAACCTGAATCATGAAATGAAGAGAAGAATGGCACCTTTTCAGTAATACTCTCTACTTACCATTACATTGGATAGACAGAATTTTAGGATAAAAAATGTAAGTGAGTAACTAAAAAAATGAGGAAGTATATAGATAGAGAGAAGAGGGAAGAGAGAGAGAGAGAGAAAGAGGCAGGCTTTTGGACCATTCTCTCCTGAAAAACCATTTACGCTTTTGCCCATAGCCTGGGGGCAACTGATTTAATCAGGGTTGTTCATGTGGATTATCTAAACTATGAAAAGCAACAGGGAGAACTTCCTAAGAAATACCGACTGGGTCTGCTGCAAAATACTTGGTTTGCAGCCTGGAGCTAAGTAGTCTGTTCACATTGTACTCAGGGTCTTAAGGAAAATGGATCAATGCCTCTATAATTCTTTGTCCCTTTGATCTACCTCACCATTTGGTGTCTCTTGGCATTACGAAAGCTCTTGAAAATGACCCTGCCTAGTTAACTGATTTATAGTCCAGGGACAAAAAAAGCAAAGAAAGAAAAAAGGTCTGGTAATGAGGAAAGAACAATGTACTTTCTTGCTATCTTTTCTTAGCATAAATAAAGATTGAAAGATGTGATTTTGGGGGATGTGAACCCCACTCTCCCCACATTAACAATAGCCTTGTCAAAGCCAAACTGAGGCCTCATCTCAACCAAGTCTCTTTAAAACATATCAAGTTGGCCCTCTCATTCATTATTTTCAAGTGGATTTTGCATAATATTCCTTCAAATGGTAAAGTTTACTTTTCAGGCATGTCATTTGCTTTGTTGTTCTTCTTTACCCATTTCAGCTTCTTATCCTCAAACCCCTGTTTCCTTATTAAAGTTGATTGTTAATGCAGCTGTTCCATTAGCATCACAGCACATTTATAAACCAAAGACTGGTTCACTCTACCTGGCTTCCAAAACCATTTGCTGATTGAGACCATTTCATGAGTTTGTCTACTCATGTGAATAAACAAAAATTTGTCTATAATGTGAATTTGGAGAAGGAAAGAGCAGCTGCCTGGTACAAAGTCTACAGAGGCCAAAATTGCTGCCATAGGCTTCATGGCCACTCCCCCTGCATGTGCTATTCTACATTAACTTCATCTTAGATATTAGGATTTTGTTCTTAAATGGATTCCATTTTCCTCCAGTAAAACCAAGTGGTTTACCCTGACATTTAACAGTGATTTAGTGAGTTTAGAGTTTCTTCTAACTCTAAAGTAAATGTTCATGAGACTTGTGAACTCATATCTAGACAATTAATCTGAGCATTTTAGCAGTTCCCTGAGGTTGCATATGGTCTCTCATAGCCCCTTGTAAACCCTGAGATTTTGAACCACTGTCTAGTTTGTGGTTGTGCTGCCAAGGAGTAGAGTAAAATCATTACTTACGGTGACTTCCCTTCAAGCATAGTGAACTGAAATACAAGAAAACCTGCACTATACTTTAGACAGAACATTAGGATTAATGCTGAAAACCAAGGAACTAAGAGCCTGTAAATATGCCAACTCAAGAAGGAGAAGATGACAAACCAATATTGGAGTTTAGAAACAAAAGTAGTACTGTGTCAACATGTCACTATGCATCAATCATCACAACAAAACTAACCGAAGGTCAGCCTCAACACCAATGGCGATATTTTTGCGTACAATTCTTGAAGCACAACTTGAACTGGATCTTAGTTCTCATAGGTCTCTTACTTATTCTTCTCTCTCTCTCTCTTTCTCTCTCTCTCTCTCTCTCTCTCTCTCTCTCTCTCTCTCACATGTACACATATATACACATAGTAGTAGACTAGGCCTATGGCTACTGTGTTAAATTTGCATCTGTGAGCCACTAAGCAGCTGCTTTACATATACACTGTAGAAGAATGAAAGTGAGAAATCTGGCGTAGAGGTGGTTTTTGTGTACTATCACAAGGAAAGAAAATAGGCTTACAGCAAGTTAAAGGGAAATGGACAATGATGAGCATAGGGAACAAGTTCGGATTCCTTAGGAATTGACAATAGGACTAACCTTACTTAAAACATTTATAAATGACTTGCTCACCCCAGCATCTCGCACTATGCCTGGCATATAGTGGAAGCTCAATTAATTTTTGCTGAATTAACCAATGACTAATCTGAAACTAAGAGTGCACAATAAATTATCCAATTATGTGGATGGAATTAAACTTGGGATGGGACACAGTATTTGTCCAGGTGTGCAGAAAGGTGGCAGTGTGAACATGGACAACAAAAATATTCAAATATATGAAAAGGATAGCTTTAAGCCTTAACCAGGAAAGGGACTTGAAGGTCACTGGGCTCTTTCAGGCAAAAAACAAAGCAAAACAAAAACAATGCTTCAAAAACTTGGTCATTATTAAGGGAAGTGTTAAAATAAAAGTTATACTTCCTTTATATTAAACTCTCTGAACTTATGTAAAACCATCTGCACTTAGAGTACAAAGTTTCTCTGACATAACATCCCAGAGTCTCTTACACAGGGCAGTCATTAAATTCAAACTAGATTAATATAATGTAAGCGAGTAGAGAACAAGTTATTTTGAGATTTCATAACAATTCATTGACTATGAGAAAAATGCAAACAAACATGGTTGTTAATAAATGTTATTTAGCAGACGTCATATTGACATTTCTAAGTAACTGGCTACCAAGACAGTTTCCTAATAAGTCTAATTTTCCCTTCTCTCTGAGCTTATGGGCTAGTGATCTTGTAGTTTTGGGTGTTTACATTCATTTATCCATTCAACAAACTTTTATTGAATGCTTCCTCCAGCTGTACCAGTCTGGTAAGATCAGACTGGATCTTAAATGAATACCACGCTTCCTTTGCCCCTTGCATTCTCTGGTTTTTACAGGAGGTTATCTCTCATGATTGCACATTCAGATCCCTGATCCTAGCTCCTTTCCCACCTAATTTTTTTTGTTTGTTTTTATTTCCCTTCACCCTATGTCTATCTCCCTATGAATAGACAAGAGGCTGTATAGTTCTTAGCAGTGGCCATAGTGCTATCTAGAGTGGAACTCCATCAGCCCCATACACATTGCCTTGTTGAAGAGATATAATGTACTTTCCACACTTAAGAAATGATTTGATTTCCTTTGCCTCAGTAGAAATATTACAAGCTAACAGTGGTTCTCCTGTTATAAACCACAGTAATTAACTGCTCACCAACATCAGTTGCTAAATTGTTTCATGATAGAATTCTAAAATACATGTTAAACTTTCTTTCTACAAGTTGCCTATTTCCTCTGAATACAGCCAATTCACCTGGCAACAAAGATTAATTAGCCGCTGGTTTTTTGTATGTAAAAAGAAAAAAGTATGATTTCTCTTTGCTTATAAGAACTTCTGGTAAGTGGTGATAGGTTTCAGAACCCTCTTCTTTTTTGGCAGAACTGGAGAACACTGACTCCGTTCTGTGATTTCACAATTGCTAGGGATTGGTTAATCGCTAAAAGCTGCTCAGGTGGAAGACGAGGCACTGTTCTCTTTATTTGCAAGGGACAAATAGGCATATTAAAAGGGGTTTTAGAGTATCTAAAACATGATAAACCCGTGGCTTTCTTTTAAAAAACTATTCATGAGATTCTCCTTAGAAATAGGAGAGACTATCTAATTTCTATGGGTGGAAATCCCATCTGTAACAATGTTTTGCAAAGACACATACTACCAATACCTTTTCCAGTGAGATGCAGATACTAAAATCATATAATCTAGACAAGATAATTTTATAATATAAGCAGAAAGCTACTGTGATAGTCTAGATTACATATGAAATTTGTAAAAGAATAAAATGAAAAGTTCTCTAATTTTTTTTAAAGTTGCCTCAGAATTTCCCTTCCATGTTGTAATCATGCCTCTTTAAATGTATATGAAAAGTAACTTTGCTAGGCTCATGAAGAATGACCTTGATAAGCATGGCATAACTGTAAGCAAAATAATTTTTAAAAGAATTAGTCTACATATATAATTTCATCATTTCTAGAAACATGGATGTCATTAGACTTGAAGACAGCCAGTGGATCAAACCAACTTATTCTGACATCAACCAAAATGTGATCTAATTGCAGGCCGCAGTGATTAAACACTTTTGGAAAGAAATAGGTCTCTCCTTTACTTCTCCAACTGCCCACCCCTCTTCTCCTCTTCCGCCACAGATCTGTGGCAGCCTAACTTCCAGCTAACAAGTTAGAAGACTGGGTGAAGCATCAGTTTGGAATTATTTTTAAAAAATTATAAATAATCAAAAGAGGTGACAAATGTTTCAGTGGTTACTAAACATTTAGTGGGTAGCAAGGTATAAATTAATAATTAAGGGCATTAATCTGTTGACTAATATTGATTCTTAGAAAGCTAGAAGTGTCAAGATGTTCTTTCAACCACAGTATTCCAGATTTAGGATTTTTTTTAGTGGGTTTAGTATAGGAAAAAAGATGCTTAGAAATGCATACTTAATAAAATAATAACCTCTGATTTATCTATCATCTCAGTCCTTGTGTTTTCTGGAAAATATATTAATGAGAGATGACATTATTTGATAGTTAAGGAAGGAAAATGGAAATCATCTGTTGTATGCCAACTATGCTCATAAGCAAAATAATATTCTCTTAATCCTCAAAAGGAAAGGGGCGATTATAAAATGATTTGAGACTCTCTGGACAGAACTGAGATATTCTCTGAAAATTTTGTAACTGCTATATATTTTAAAAGTAGTGTAGTATTACTATCACATAGCTATTAAATATGTAATTCTTTTCTTTCTGATAATCCCTCTCCCTTAAATCTGAAGGGTTGATTAATTTCTTCATTTATTCTTTTGGATAAATATCCTGTTCATTGATGCTTGAAATCCAGCCCATCAGTTTCCCTTTAAACTCTAACGTATTTTAAAGAACTTTAGAAGATCATGAACTCTGGAGTACTGACTAATTTGGAACCTGCCTCCATCTCTTACAGGCTGTATGACTTTGACCAAGCTACTAAAATTCTTAGTAGTCCAGTTTCTTCACCTGTGAGAATGGCATAGTAAACATACCTACCTCCTATGGTTACTATGAGGATTAAGGGGCTTCACACAGCCAATGTGAAGAAGTGAAATTGCTTTTCTGAGTCTTTGGAGGTATTTGAAATCAGGCTGACTAAGTCAAGCAAAGCTGTGGTGTCTTTGTTTGGCAGGTGATCTCCAAATTTCACTCCAAGGTCTTGGACCGTCTCAGGTCAGTGTAGTGAAGAGCTCTTTGTGTAACTGCCATCTTTCTGCCTCAAAGCCAAGGTGGATTTACCTGTTAGTTTTAGTTTTCACTAAAGATCTCTCTTCAGCTGTGTGCACTAAGGGTAAAATATCAACAATTAAATTATTTGAAGCAGGCAAATGTTGAAAGGGGAGTTTAGTTAAGTCATAGCAGTGTGCCAACTTGGTCTGACTTTCAGAAAGATCACCATAATAAGGAGACCAATAAATAAATTAAAATTATAAAATATACATCTATGCAGAATCTTAGAACCCCTTCTCTGACACATAAGTCATTAAGGGAAACTTTGTGTCCTGCCTATTAATTCAACATTTAAAATAGAACCCAGTTTTGTGGAAGAAATTCACAGGTGAGAATTACTGAGTTCCTTTGGATCAGATTTTTCTGTGCTCCATTAAAAACAACAACAACAACAACAGCAAATTAATAACAACAAAAAACAATGGTTCTGGTTGTATGTAATGTACACCACTAATCTAGTGTTTCTTAACAGGGGAACAATTTTGTCCTGCACCCCCATCCCTAGGGGACAACTGACAATGTTTGAAGACAATTTTGATTATCACAACTGAGGGGAGCTATTGGCATCTAGTGGGTAGAGGCCAGGAATACTGCTAAACATCCTAGAGTGCACAGGACAGTACCGATCTGCCCCCAACAAAGAATTTTCTGGTCCAAACTCTCAGTAGTGCTGTGTTGAGAAACCCCATCTTGATTCGATATACCAGAGACACTGGCCTTGAACCATCAGCTGCATCAACATTTAAGATACTCGGTCTATGGAATAATCTGACAGTTGAAGGATATACCTAGAAAGAATACCACTTTGAATATATAACTGACAAATGTGGATACAGTGTTAAGGGAAGAACTGGTAAAGCAAATAATTGGTGGCTAATTATGCCAAATATAAAAAGATAATTTTACGTTACTGAGTAAATCAGATTAATATTCTTCTTTAATCCCAGGGGGTCTAAAAATAAGGTTATGGACTATGCAACGTTATCCTGACACAGATATTTTGCAATGGTTTATAAAAAGCAGTAAACGTGTTTTTTTAAAAAAGATAGCCCAAATGAGGTATGAAGAATTAGAAGTCATTTTTCTAGGTCAGATTTTTTTTCCTACAGATCAGATTTTCCATATGCATTCATTCATGCAGACCACAAACTACACTTCTAACACTCTTTCTCTCTGAAGGCAAATCAGGCTAAATCTAAGAGTTTAAGAACCATTTCTGTACAAGAGAAATTTTCAGCTAAGGGAGAATAACACAAGCTCTAAGGTAGGTGTGAAATTTATTTTTAAATTAAGCCACAACTATTCTGCAAACATTTAACTCAGAACCACACCACTGTTAAAGTTTGTTGATTCCATATGAAAGGAAGAACCAACATAAATTAAATTTGAAAATGAAGAAAATAAAATATGTGAAAATTATTTTTAATATGGCTAAAATTCAAATATGAAACATTTTATTCTTTTTACAGGTTTCACTGTCAAAGACAACATGTATATTTTTCCGATGAAGGAGGATGACTGAAATTGACATTCAGGTGAGCATCTGGACACTACCAGTATGTGACGTTGCACAAATTTACTCACATCTGGAGTTATCCTCGTGCTTTTGAATTTTATTTTGGTTAGTTTTACCAGGAGTTAAAATGTATTGAGGGCCTCAGAAAAATTGGCTTTTATTTATTCCCACTTAGAACCCCAGAAGTTGCTTCCTAGTCAGGCACTGCTTACTGATGAGGAAATCCAAGGTGAAATAACTGGCTTAGCCACAAAGAGAATGGAAGGTCATTCATTTCTGAGCTGCCAATATCTTTTCTTCTCCTTTTTCTCATTTTAACTTCTAGATTTAGCTCCAAAACATTTGCTCTTTCTCCCTTAAGGGGAAATTCTAGCATCAGAAGGTTAGTGGAGGGGAGGGTAGTGATGGGTTTAGGTTTTCATAGCAGTTCAATTCAAAACTGTTAAGTACCTCCTACTAAGAGACCACCACGAAAAACTGTTTCTAGAACAAGGCAAAGGGAGAGATTTAAACACGGGGGAAAAAAAGGGAAGGAAACAAGAAAGCTCTGGCACTGTGAAAGATTCAGAAAAAAAAAAATTCTGATCTCTGCTCTCAAGATGCTTACAATCTTATTCTAGAGGGAAAAAAAAGAATTCCACTTTAAATAACTGAATAACAAAAAGAAACAGTACAGTTAAGTGTAACAATGGGTGGTAGAAGCAAAATGCTGTGGGGAAGCCATGTCTCTTACCTCTTTTCCAACTCAGAGAAAAGAGACAGTGGGTCAAACTCAAGCTACTCTAGTTTTTGATATTAGTTTCATAATACAGCTATAATCCCATTACAGAGAACTTCAAGGAACTGTTGACATTTTTTTTTTCCTGTCCTGTAGTTTATTGTCTCAAGTATTGCTGGAAATACCAGGCTACATGCAGAGATGTTTGCACTAATGGTATTTGTTGACCTGCATTAAGTTAGGGTCAACCTGAATAAACAGAGATGCATACTACAGGGAACCAGTTAGTCAGATTGTTTGTAGTTAGGCTTGCATTATTTTTACAATACTTCATTACTTTTAACCTAAAGACTAGACATTATCCTCAAATAATCTTGTTATTATATGAAACAGTAACATTTATTAAGAATGCCTCTGGAAAGCCCCAAATGGGGATATGCAGAGGAGGATTTATTATGAATTTAATGGAACTTAAACTTCAGGGCCCCTCACTTGCACAGCCCCTCCCAAGACCCTGTACTTAATTTGTAATCATAATTCTGTGTTCTTTTCCTTAAAGAGGGTCCCCCTTGGGCTTCCCTGGTGGCGCAGTGGTTGAGAGTCCGCCTGCCGATGCAAGGGACACGGGTTCGTGCCCCGGTCCGGGAGGATCCCACATGCCGCGGAGCGGCTGGTTCCGTGAGCCAAGGCCGCTGGGCCTGCGCGTCCGGAGCCTGTGCTCTGCAACGGGAGAGGCCACAACAGTGCGAGGCCCGCGTACCGCAAAAAAGAAAAAAAAAAAAGAGGGTCCCCCAAATAGTTTAAGCGTCTGGCAAAATCTTCATCCACCTTGGGTAGAAAATAATCTTGAAGGAATCAAACCTGACTATCCTGAAAGGCCACGTCAGAGAAAGATACAAAATGTACTTTTACAAGCATATATAAATTACATTTCCAAATGTATCCCTCCTATCGTTGCTGCCTTCCACCCCCCGCAAAGGATAGATGCCATCTTACCCACTGTTACAAGGTTTCTAGACTCTTTTAATTAGCAATAATCGAGCCTCAGATAAACCTCATTGGCTACGATACTGCCACTGCACAAAGCTCTAGACTCTTTTAAATAAAATCTGTCTGTTCAGTGACTGGGAATAATCAGTGTTTAAAATAAAAGATGAAAAATTCAGAGACAGAAGATGATTTCTAAGAGTAAAAAGGGAGACACAAAATTTTTTACATAAATAGTAATAATTATTATTCATAGCTAAGGGATACATGCATTTGAGAAAAGGAAGGACTTGGAAATTCTCTCAGTACAATTTACAGTAGCACCTATGAAAAGTATGGTGAGTTTAGGCAGAGTGTGGGAATTTTTACCACGAGTAACACCACGTGTCTGTTTTTCTGGTTTCTGAAAACCCCAAATAAATTCCACAAGCACCTCTAAACCCCACCATGGAATTCTGACACTTCTGAGTAAGAAGTTCAGAGGAAAATAAAAACTTTGGATGCACTATGTCTGTCTACAGTTTTTCCTATAATGCCTTGTCCTGCTTTTTAAAGAAAACTGAATAAAAATTAATTCAAAAAATGAATGAAATTATCCCAAATGGAATACTGAATTGAAAAATAGTAGTTAAATTGTTCATAACCATTTTGTTACATTTTTTTCCTCTCTCTCTTAGAAATGGAGTAAGAATGCTTCAAATAAAAAATGTAAAACCCATCCCATTCCATAAAGGGCCCACTCACGTAAACAGGAAGCTGATTAAAAGCGCTTTTCTTCATTTCCTGGCAAAGCCCCCTTTTTATTTTGGTGGCAGCACCTATTAAGTAGAGGACTCTTTTTGGGGGCAGAGTGAAAAATTAAACATTACAATCCATCAGGCACCCGCTGGATTAGAGTTAGTTGAGCGACTCCTTGACAAAAGTGAACAAGGTAGCTCTGAGATCAAGGAACAGGCTTTGGTCTAGCCCTGCGCTATAGATGATGGGTTTCTCTGTCCAGGCATCACAAATCAGCTCGGAGTTCCAAAAAGAGCCAGGAGACGCCAGTTCATAATAGTGCAAAATGTTTCACATGCACATTGAACTATTCTCTCATTTCCTTTACATTTAAATACTGTTTTGTTTCTTTCTTTGCTTTCCCTTTCTGGGAAGCATTGTAGCATAATGGAAAGAGTATGGGTTTTGGAATTTGAAATCTTGGTTTCTAGTCCCTGCCCTGCCAAATACTGTGACATCTTGCCTTCCTGAGCCATCATTTTCTGATCTGTAGAATGGGGACTAACAATTCTTCCTTAATCAGCTCAAATTTTTCAAAGCATAGGTAAGCATCACCTGTCTCAAAAATCAACTGAGGTGAAAATACAAATTTCAGGGCCCCTTTCTGGTTCTCTGTAAGTTAGAAAGCCTTGGAATCTGCATTTGAAGCTTGCTTCCCAAATAATTTTTGTACACACTAAAGTTTTAGGACCACAGTAGGTTCTTATTAGTCATCCATTTTATACACATCAGTGTTTACATGTCAATCCCAATCTCCCAATTCATCCCACCACTACCCACACCTCCCACCACTTTCACCCCTTGTTGCCCATACTTTTGTTCTCTACATCTGTGTCTCTATTTCTGTCCTGCAAATGGGTTCATCTGTACCATTTTTCTACGTTCCACATATAATAATAATAACCTGCTGTATAAAAAATAAAATAAAATATAATTCAAAATAAATAAATAAATAAAGTTTTAGGACCACACATCCTAACTTGTCTGAGTCAGAATTAAATTAAATCATGTAGGTGAAATTTATTTCAATCTGTTAACTGCAAATCAAGATGTGTATGCTTAGATGTTCTCATTAGTGATATTTTCCAGAGTAGCTTAAAGAACCAAAGGAAGGACACAGGACCATTTTCCCAAAGACCTTGCTTTGAGCCATTCCTGCCATGCCAACAGCTTTACCTTCAGTTAGGCAGGTTGGTGGGTTGGTGGGGAGAATAGAGCTGAGAGCTGTGACACAGGCAAGACTTCTGTAGAATTTCATTTATGTGACTGTACCTACCCCACAGGGTGATATAAGGATTAATTCCTATTTGGTAATTTACTGTGTGTAAAATGCCTTGAGCCCCTTGGAGGAAAGTGCTATATAAATGTAAAATAATAATTATAATAATAATAACCTCAACTATTTAACTGATCAGTGAATTAGCTAGAAGATTTAGGCTGCCAAGGGACAAGGCTGAAATCATTATAAGTAGGAACATTTTACATCATCATATCTCATAACTGTTATCACAGAAAGGGGAAACAAAGGGTGAAAATTAAGATAAATCCATGTTCTCCACTGATTTAAATGAGAGAGGATCACTAGTAATGGTTCATGAAAGCCAGGAAATGCAAAAATGACAGCTGCATTGTAATTCTAACTCAGGCACACATCCTGAGATTTTATACACTTTGGTCTTTTATTTGTATAGAAAATATCTCATCAGTGCAACATCTAAAATTTATCATTATTAATGCACTTGATTATGCTTTTGCTCAGTTGGAATATGTTCATAATTCACCCCTATTGGTAGATAACGGTTTTCCTATATGAAAGGTATTGATGTTATTCTACGAAGTTCCAGGTAATACTTGAATCAGTTGTTTACAAACAACTTGATTCCTGTGTATCTTCCTAAGAAAACTAGGGATTTTAGGAAACTAAAATATATCAGAGATAACTTTTCTTCCCAGGAATAAAATATTTTGGTGCATAAACTTGCATGAGTTCAACTGCCCTCAGTTCTTACATTATTTGTTTTATTTATTTGATTCGCTTTGTGCAGACCCTTCCACTAAAAAGCTCAAGGGGCTGAACCCAGAACTTTCATATACTGAACGTGAATCACTTCTTAAACCACAAGAAGCAAAAGAAAAGGCTATAGAAATCTTAATGGGCAAGCTTCAGATGCTCAAAAGCAATTGTTTAGTTACTCTACTTAGTTATGCATCGTTCAAAACACTTTCTAAATCGGGCAAGAAAGGTTCTTTTGTGAAGAACAGGTTTTGGGGCCTTGGACAAGTTTTAAGTTGTTTTATAGCTCACACACACAGTAGTTTCGATGTGTATGTAAAGAGGTACTTCCATGCGACAAAGTTTGTAGTTGAGTTCTGAAAGGGAAATGGAAAGAAACAAAGCAAGGAGAGGAATTGAGCATGTGGTACCTTGTTCTATTTTTAATCAGTAATTCCTAGCCTCAAAGATATACACTTTAAAAAAAATCCAATACTGAGTGTGTAAAAACAGGTGTAGACTAAGGTGAATGAATACCAGAAAATAAAGTTAATCAGTATAACTTCAAATTATCTTATAAATACTAAAATTAAGCCTTACTCTGTCTAAAGGAGGAAGAGAGAAAGACAGACAAAAATTTAAAAAAAGACCTTGCAATGAATTTTCTTTGCCTGAAATAATAAATATTAGATATGCCTTCTGATTTATAAAAAGTCATGTGATACCTAATCCCCAACATTACAAAACATTCCAAATGTGATGTGTGGTTAAACACATCCATGCATAAAGACACATGCACACACACACACACACACACACATCAAAAATATCGGTGTTCTAGTATAGCCTTCTTGCTTTAAAGGGCCTCTAAAAGGGGCAGAAGAAAATGGGTATCTGATAAAATGCTTCTGCTGGGGTCACCAGCAGAAAGCAAATCCAGTCAAGTGCTGCCAATAATCATTTCTATTACAAATGTTTTTAAAATCCATCTTTTCTTTACATATACTTTTTCCTTTGGTATAGTTAATATGGTGGCCAATGTCCCGGTCTTCTAGTCACATTGGAGTTTCTTGCCCGTGCATCACAAGCTCAGCTGCACTCATCAACGTGGAAAAGCTGACAGCACTGTCTGAAAGACACAGCTTGGGATAATTGCTCCTTGTAGCTCCCCTGTCAATGAATATTACCATATTCTTCTCACGAGTAAGGTTACTGTACTTTTTTTTCTTTTTTTTTTTTGGATTTCTACACACTTAGCCACTAAGCACATCACTATTCCTTTAATGAAGTGGACTAAACATGACAGTGTGAACTGTGGCCTAACATTCTCAAGATTCTGTTTTAAAGCCTCTGTGTTCATATTTTTAAAAATAATCTTTGTCCAGAAGAAGTAAAAATGACAATAATTTTATACTTGATATTACTGTTTTCTTAAGAAGGTTAACTGAGAAATATCAATCAATAGGCACAAAGCAAAGAAAAAGAACACATAAGGCTAGCAAACATACTCTCTTACTGAATTTCTTTCACCTAAATATACAATGGAATCCTCTGACATAATGTGTTTTCTTTCCCTATCATGTTAGGCTGAAGAATAGTTCTTGGGCAAAAGTAGAAAAACCATGCTTTAAGTCTCCTTGTGATCTACACCTTTGAAATACTAGCTGCTCTTTAAATTTTAAATGCTAGCTCATTAAGAAGGAAAAAATTTCAAAGTACTGCAGTCACTAATAACAACAGCAGCAGCAACAGTAACAGTAACGATATTAACATCAACATTTATCAAACTGTTAGATGTCCTAGGCACCACTGTAATCACAGGAATTGACTCATTAAATCTTCACAACAACTCTGCCAGGTAATACTATTATTACTCCCATTTTATGGATGAGAAAATATAGGCACAGAGAGATTAAAATTTGATGCAAGATCACATAGCCAGTAAGTAGAGGAGCCAGGATTCAAATGGAGGGAGACAGACTCTGCCACATAATTAATGTTTGACACCATAGGGCCCAGTGCTCCTTACTTCCCCTGAAGCTCTTCCCGAAGTGGCCAGTGATCAGTGTTTACTTCCCTCCTGAACACTTACACACTGGTTGGCACCTGTGGTTAAAAGCTCAGGATCTGGAGTCTTATACAAGAGATTTACCCAAGATACCAGCAGTGCTTAACTCTGCCAACATCTGTGCCTCAGTTTCCTCCTGTGTAAAACAGTAATAATAATACCAATGTCACGTAGTTGTTGTGAAGGTTAAATGAGATAAAGCACATTAGAGCTCAACAGAGGGTCAATGCTTAATAAATGTTAACTTCATTATTACTGATTTTTATCTCTTAATATATATGATCCCTTTCCCCAATTAGATTGTATTTCTTTTCAGAGAAACTGTCAATATGAATCCTCACTGTTTTGTATTGGGCTTTCCAATTGTTTAATATATGTTGTTGAAATCTTAGATGTCCTAGGTACCACTGTAATAACATGTATTAACTCATTAACTCTTCATAACAATTCTATGGGGTAATATATTTATTTATAATATTATAAGTAATATAATATTTATACCAGTATCTAAAATTTAGTGAGCACTTACTATCTGTCAGGAACTCTGCCAAGTGCATTATGGCATTATCTCATGCAATTCTCCCCAATCCTCTGAACTAGGCACTTTCAAAATCTCCACTTTACACAGGAGGAAACTGAGGCTCACAGAGGTCACACAGCTAACTGTTCAAGAATGTGAACCTCTAACCATAGCCCTATACCACCTGCTAAAGAATGAATGTAAGGTAGGTATTCAATAAATATTTGGTCCTGATGATGAATCGACTATATTCTTAATTATTTCTGTTGCCAGAAAACTGTGCTTAAAGCAAACTAGTGTGGCCTAGCCAATATCATTCATTCATTAGTTAACTATTAAAAAGAGATTACTGTGTGCTAGGTACATGGCAAATACCGGCAATAAAAAGAAAATACTACGGATCTAAAATTTTCTCATCAAAAGCAATTAAGGATTTAATATAATTTCACTTACCATCATTTCTATGTCAACTCATAAAAAAATCAAACTTCTTCCTCTCTCCCTTTCCCTCCCTGCCCACTCTTTCTTATTCCTTCTTTTAAACCCAAGTTTCATGGTATTAAATTTATAAAGATTTTTGCCAATAAGAAGCTTATATGTCAAGGCAAGGAACCATTTTAATTATATTTACTCTTCATTTTGAGAATATTTCTTTTTCATATCTGACAAAGACTTTTGAAGTGACTAAAGAAAGGCAAAGCAACCTGATTTAAAAAAAAATTCTTTCATGTACAATCTTTTTTCTGTAATAGTCTCATAATAGCTTCGAAATTTTAAAAGAAGGTTTTAGCTGTTTTTGTTCTTTTCAAATTGGAAAAATTTGATTTTTTCTTCACATGTTTAGATAACCTTTAAAATCAACAAACAAGAAATAAGAACATATTCAATTTTAGAAATACACTCTTCATTGGTGCCTTGGCATCATCAACTAATATCAGCATCACTCTGAAAACTGTGTTTCTATTCTTTTTTTAAAAAAGAGTTAAAAAATGCACCCACAGAACTCACACAAAACCAAGCCTACTATCTTAAGGGGAGAGAAAGTTTAAGGGCAATGGGAGACCATAACTATTGCTATTAACAAACTCTCCAATCAGCTAGCAGATTTTGTCAACATTTCCTTCATCTCCACACTGAAGGTATTTCATTTTGTCTGTGAATTAAAAAAAAAATCTATTTAAGGGTTTAGGTGGATAATTCTAAAGTCAGTAGTCTTCAGGTTTACTTTGCAGAATCATTATTTCTTATGTATGACTTTAAGTTGTACCGAGTTTATAATAAAAGCCTCCTGAAATTCTGTCACTAAATGGCTCAATTATGCAGAATTATTTAAAGTGTTATGCCAAAGAAGAACATTTTATACTTATCTAGAGTGCATACACATAAGAATGACTTTGGAAGTTAGTTTAATTCATTAATTCATTAAAGGTACATTTATTGTGTATCTGCTATGTGCTAGGCATTATGATGGACAATAAAAATACAAAGAGCAATCAAATTGATCTGAAAAATAGTAGGGGCATATAGATGCTGCTGGTGAGAGAGAACAGAGATGAGCTAATAAAGTGATTATAATCATATCTTCCATGAGCTGAGGGCCTATCACATATCGAGGGAATGTACTAGGGCTTTATATGAAGCACTTCACACCAACGCTGCAGGACAGGTATAATAATCTTCTCACAGATAAGAAACCAAATGGTTGATGGATTATAAAGGACTTTGTAATGACATACAACAAAGTTTAGATTTTATTTTATATGTAATGAGGAAACATTTTCAAGGTGAGGAATGATAGGATTGAAGTTTTGTTTTAGAAAGATAATTTTGGTGTTGCGTTCATTTTCATATACTACCACTTTCCCTGGCTAAAATGTCCACCACACAAAGATGATATTTTGGGTGGAACTGTGTGATTCTCTAACTAATCCAGAGTTTATCACCAATAGAGCCCCGTATGAATTAAGTACTACATGGTTTCTGGAAAACATAGATTGGATATCACTGTTCTTTAATTTTTAAAAAGTCACCTTTAATGATTCCCATTAATTAACCAATAGAACTCCATTCTGAGACATTCACGATCTGCTCCTGAAAATTGAACAGCCTTGTCTCCCACTAAATCCCTAATGCCCTGAAGTCTTGCCACATTAGTCTCATCACTGTTTCTGAAAACACTAGATTCTATCATGGCTTCCCACCCCAGTTCTTCTGATGTTCCATCAACTTAGATTGCGTTATTCTTTTTTTCTATCAGGTGAAAACCTCACTCATTCTCCAACATCAACTTTCCAAAGTTTTCCCTCTCAATCATCTTAGATCAACCACTCTTTCTGGTTTCCTTCGGCACTTTGTCTGTCCTTCTACAATAGCACCTTTTCATTCTGCTTTATATTGAAGCTATTTGTTTCTAAGTCTCCCTTCCTCTAGAATAAATTTGGTAAACAGCCTGAGAGTATTGGTCCTGAATCTCTCATCCAAGTTTTACAAACAAAAAAGGAAAAGAAGCAAAGTGTATTGTATACTTGGCCAAGTAATGATGTCCAAATGCTGCACTGCCATATCCAATGTTCAGTAACTGACTGGTGAATGAGATAGAGTCATTCATTCAGTCATTTACTCACTTTTTCATTCATTTCAACAATTCTATATGTTCATATTTAGTAGAAACTAAAGACTGCTTTATAAAAATTTTTCTGTTCATTTGAATAAAAATCTTTTACAAATCAACAGACTAAGAAAAAAATCCATTGTAATTACTACTATTGAATCAAACAATGGGACATTTGAAGAGTATATACCATGTTAGAGGCAGGAAAACTTGTGATAAATTGAGAATTGTACCAGCTCACCATTTCATATCACTGCCTCCATACAGCCTATAGATATTTACTGACTGTGTCAGACTAATGTGTGAGTGCCTGTGGCACTGGCAGAAATATATGAATTACCTGCCCAGAGATACTAATAGATACATATAGATGTTAAAACATACAAAACAATTTTATAGTACCACAAGGGAGAAAAGACTAACATTTACAAAACTGTTTATTGTCCATGAAAGACTGTAGACTCCAAACATATTATCTCATTTAAATCCTGATAAAAACACTAAGATGACTAATGTTTACACATTTTAAATAAAAACATAACTGAGTATGAGAATCTTAATCAAATTCCCAGGGGCCACAATATTAGGAGGCTGGAGAGCCAGAATTAAAAAGCATAGAGGCCTTAGACTTTTCCATTTATATTACATTACTTCTTCTTAGGATCTACTTCTAAACCAAAGAAGTTGAAATCAATGTGGATATGTATTTTAATAGAAGGGTTCACAGAAGAGTGGGATTTTAATGTAGGCATCAAAATATAGAAATTAATAGGTAATATTTATTGAGAACTTACTACTGTTCTGAACATTCTGGATATATTCACTTAATGATGAATGAATATATTCATTTAACACTTACAGCAATTTTTTGGAGGTAAGTAACATTATTATTATTACTGTTATAACTGTGCAGTATGGAAACTGAGCCAAAGAGAAGATAATAAACTTTCCCTCAAAGTCACAAAGCTGGTAAGTGTTGTATAGACTTCCTTGTCTATAGCCCACAGAATTTAACTATCATGCTATACTGCCTTATTAGTCTGTAAGGGTATTTAATGTGATGGCTTGAATAAAGTTCCAAGCATGGGGCTATTGACACCACATTGGAAATTAGCACTTCTACATATGAATTTTGGGGGGACACAAACATTCAGTCCATAACACTAGCACTTCCCAAACTTTTTCATGTCATGGCACACATAGAAAGGGGTAATATTTGTCTTGCTTGCTTGCTGGGATAAACTGGGAGTGATTTGGAGCCTTAGAGGAGGCTTTGCTGGGCTAGATATGACTAACCCTTGGAGCTCCAGTTGCCACTAGGCCTCCCTGAGGGGATCAATAGCCATTCTACAAAGTTTGGCAAACTACACACTGTACCAAACCACAAACTCTTCAGAACACAAAGAGCATCAGCCATTATAATCACTGTCTCAGAGCCTCCTCTTGGATCTTTCACAATTGAGCTGATATTTTTCTAGAAAACAACATTAGTGTAGAAAGGGGTTTCCTAGGAGGGTGATCAATAATCACTGGAGAAAAGATGAGGATATGTAGAAAACTGCTGCAAGGCATAGTACAAATTCCAAATAAGTCCACTTTGGAAAAGAGCAGATCAGATAGTTGACTTTTCTTGAAGGGAATGTTTCTAAATATTTATAATTTTACAGTTCTCTGGGTGTCAGCAAGAATGTTGAGAAAGTAAATGGAAATCACCATTTCTTCCTGAAACAGATACTTTTTTTTTTTCTGGACAGATCCAGTAATCATCAATAGTTTAATCTTCCTAGAATAAAAGTTGAAGAAATTTCCTAAAAGTGGGGAAGAAAATCTTTTTTTTCCCTCAGAGGAGTACAGCTAACATGCAACATCAGGTGTTTTTGTACTCACATGGGGCCAAAATAAACTATGTGGGAAATTAAGATCCCTTTTCCTGAAGTGTCCTTCTTCTTCAGTCCAGAGTGGGACATTGGTTAAAAAGAAGGAGGCTTGTGGTGTTAGGGTGATCATCTTGGTCACCGCACCCTGGACATAACTTTAAAATTTCATGTCTTGGACACTGAGATGCAGGAAGAGAGTTTTGAACTTTCTATCTCATTGTTATTTTTGTTCTGGTGCTTCATTAATCTCTCTTACAGAACGTAGGCTCTTCCCTGGTGTCAATTATAGATATAGAGGATCTTACATTTCTATCTAGAAAACAGCTATCAACAGGACATCACCATGTCTCATCTCAGACTAGACTCACATAATCACAGCAATAAATACTCCAAAACAAGAGTCATTAAAAAGTCTGTTGAATTTGATCAGATACTTCAGTATCTGCCACTATTCCTACAGTATGACTCTGAAGTACTCAACTATATTTTCCCCACCTTGATGTACAGGAAAGATGATATTTAGATTCTAACACATTCTCATGGATTTACCTAGGGTTATTTGCAATTTCTAGAGTACAAACTAAAACATAACCCATTTTTCTCCCACTTAATAAAGCATATTAGAAAACACAGGTGTATAACTTTATTATAGGGACAGTCTTGTGTTTGTTTTGATTTTTAAAAGAATAAGTCACATACTTCAGAAATTTATTAATAGCAACAAATTTGTTGTAACGCATCTCACATGATTGAAACACACCAGTATTTCTTATTACTGGAAATAAAAATCCCTGTGCAGATTATGTATCTCATCCAACAAACATTAATTGAGTGCCTACTATGTGTCAGGGCAGTGCTAGATATAGGAGACCACAGATGAATAAACAATGTTTCTCCCTCCAAATGTTACAGTCTATTGATGTGAGCAACCAGGCTTCTATCTAGCTTTGGGAAAGGGGCTATGAATGGGCAATAGCTCATTGTGGGTAGTAGACAGCAGAGAAGCAGATGTTGTGAACTGACTGATTAAAACAAACAAGAAGTCTTCTGACTACCTGACTCATTTTGGGTTCCATCCAAAGAAGAGACTGAGACAGGGACTTGGTGCAGATAGTAATTGGGAAGGAGACCTCAGAAGGCAGTAGTGAAGGAGTGATAAGAGTGAGTCAGGGAGGAGGACTGGCAATAATAAGGATATGTCAAACAGGCCAACAGCAGTACAATTCCACAGAATCTCTGAGATACATATATAATGCCTCCAGTGGTGTCCATCTGAAGGAAATGGAGGCTGGAACATTTCTTTTCCAGCCCTGTTCCTCCTTTGGTTGACAGTTGCCCCCGCAGGGAATTAGCTGCCATTCTAGTTCCCCAATCCAGTGTAGATTTATTGAGCTCTTCCAGCATTGGAAAAGGCCCTGGGGCAGAACATGGAAGACCACCACAGGGGCCGAGTCTGGGATAACACTGAACTGCTTCAGTGTGACTGGAATTACAGGTGAGCTGAGGGATATGTCCCACATACCGGCTAAAGCAGACTATAAAGACGTCTGGGGGTGGAGCATAGACACTGAGCAATCTGATCTAGCACAACCTGATCTAAAGGATGGTCTGGCGAAAGGTTAGACTGACATCTTTTTAGTAAATTATATTCCACGTAAAGTGTCTCTGACTCCTGCAAGAAGTCAAACTTTGGGATAGTAAATCCTGACACTGCCCAGCTTAGAAACAGAAAAATGATGATTTGCTAATCGGCTTAACTGATTCTCTGGATATGATGTCAAGATGAGACTCTTAGCAGTTCTTATGAAAATCCTGACACTCATTCACCAATTACCCTCCAGGAGTTGATATATGTCGATCTCCCTGTGTTTCAGGAGAGAAAACTTTGAAATGCTTTAGGGAGCTTTTCCAAAAATGGTGATGCATTTTTGCATCACTTTGTCATGACTGGTCCTACTGAAAATTTCCTGACATTCTGAATTCATGGCAATGTTATCTGTGCTGTTGTAGTTGGTTTGCATTTTTTGTTGTTGTTGTTCTGTATTAAAATAGAGGAGAAATAAGAAAAGGTGACGGGTTGCATCTAAATGTATTAAGCTTGAAGGCTTTCAACATAAATGAGAAGATTTATAGAAAATTATTAAGACCTTTAAGCTTCTATAAACATTTCATCATTGCTGACAATATCTACTTTCGTTAACTCTGCCCAAGCAGTTCCTGTGTTGCTGTAAGGCTGAAGTGAGTTTATTTTGCAATTTAGCAAGCAGCATAGGAGCTTTCTGGAGAATTTTGGTTTGGGAGCCCAGATCATAAGGTTAAACAATAGATATTTTATGGTTACAGGAGAAGAATTTATAGGCCCTTCATTCTTCTATTATAATGTATCACGGATATGACTGTATTCCTAATCTCTAGAAAATGTGGTGGATGGGTACATTATGGACTCTTATATGAACATATGTAGCGTCCCTTTGACCACAAGTGGGCAAGTCTTTAAAAAAGTTCTGGGAGAAATAAAAGAGCCCCAGGGACCATTTAGGCTCTGTCGGTGAGTTCCATTCTGAGACATCAAATCCAGTTGCACAGAAACCAAATGTCAATATTTACAAAGCTCTTTCCATCTCATATCCACTTCCTTTTCATTTTATGCTTTTTCTTCCCCTTTTCTTTCCTCCCTTTTCCTTGATCCTCTTCTTCACTCTTTATTCCATTTGCTCTTATTTTCCCCAGGCCCAGTAGTCAGTCCACAGTCTGTGAATCCTGAAAGAGGCTTCAGTGATGGAAAAGAAAGGGCCCCAAACAAAGCCATCGACGTCTAAGACAGGGAGCTCTGGAGGGTGATGGATGGTGATTGGGGCCAAGCCTGAGGATGAGAGTGCTCAGGGCTCTGAGGCTCTTAACCCACCCAGCAAGCCATTAGGCTTCTGCAGGCCTGATGGCTGTATCAAGCCTCGTGATTTCAAAACTCTTCTGCACTGACAAGGACTTGCTAATTTCAAACTTTCTAACCAATTACAATCACAAGGAACTGTGGACAATGATCAGTGAGCAAAGTGAAAGTGCTGGGGTGGAGGGGCCCTCATAGGTTTCACCCTGCTGGTAACATGCAGCTGGGACTCTGCTCAGTGAGTAAGTAAAAACACAGTACAAAATACAAACGTGCTCAGTGGGTCCCTCTGGCTGTCTTGTTCCCAGTAGTGGGGTATGTAGGAAACTTGTCCTGCATTTAGCCCATTAATTTCTGATGGTGTTAATTAAAAACTTTTGATGCTGATTTGAATGGAAAATACCTCAGTGTTTTCTTTATTGAAACACCAAGTTCCAAGTCTTAGACTATTAGGTTAAGCTCTGTCATCAGTGAGACCAACATAAATGCTTTTCATACCATCTGCTTTGACTAATAGTAATAATAATAATAATAATAATAAATGAAAAAGAAGAGAAACTTTATATTGAAACCCCCTTATTTTAACCTGTTTTTTTTTTTAAAGGACTAAACTGAAAATCTGGGTCCCTGAATGTAGAACATATGATTCAAAAAAATCTTTTTTCAAATCCTTATAGAACATTCAAATCACCCAATGTTCCAGGACCTGAATTTTTTATATTTTCAAATGGGGAAAGCTGCTTAAAATAAGTGAATCAGCTGCTAAGTGATTTCTCTCTGTCTCTTCCCCTACTCTCCCTTTCAAAACGCTGAAAAAATGCTTAAAATGGTATATGAAATTGATATGTGCTGCTTAAGAAGCTTAATATAATTACTGAGGATGCAGAGTTCCTATTTAAAAACAAGATAGGTGAGGGCAATAGAAACTGAGTTGTGAGTATTCATCCCTTATGAGGTGTGGGGAATGCTTCCAAATGTTTAATCCACTGAGCAAGGTAAGGGGTGCACAATAGTTATTCACAGATTTCTCTGTCCTCCCGGAAACCTAGAGATACCTGGGAAATCCAGAGAGCAATGCACGGGGATAGTGTGACAGATGTTGTGCAAGAAGCGAGCAAATAAAGAGTCCATCTCTGCAATCCAACACTTTTGTGAAGTACTAAGCACACCACCAAAACATCCTGATTGGTTTCTAAGACTCTTCTCCAATTTTATTTTTTAATCATATTTCCTCTTACACAAGGGCCTGAAGCATTGGAGGTCTAGTCTGAGAGGCCCCATGAATGTCCTCTCACAGATGACAGCTTTTCTTTTTCTCTTTTGTGTTTTCATATACCTAACTATCATTTTCCATCTCCTAACCTGTTTATTCACACTGTTTGCAATATTATCTGAATCCTTAAAAGACCACAAGACTTTCTTTTTTTACTCTGAAGGTCTTCATCACTCTTGTTCTTATTTTGATCTACAGATCTCTAAAGAGGATGAAGTTCTCCATAAAGGCTAAGCACTTTGGCAGATCTCCTTTCCTTCCCTCCTTAACCACAGGCTGCATTGACCTCACCCTCTTGGAAAAGTTTGCAGAATTGGCCTCCCAGCCTGATGGGACATGATAATGATCCTTCAACAACAACAAAGACGACAATGACAACAATAACAGAAAACACTCACTGTAAAGCATGAAGCAGGTGAGGGGAATATGTAGGGCAATAGAACTAAAACTCTAAAAGAGAAATAGGCCTGAGCGAACCACAACATGAACCTATTTGTTCACAAAATTTATGATGTTGCCCCCAGAGAAAATTGATAGGTGATATTGTCTATAAAGAACTAGTAAATGTAAATTAATAGATACGTAGCAAATGAGTGCATTTAATGATGATTTCCAGCTGAAATTATTTTTTTTTCCTAGAGACTAAGTTTTCATTAAACGTAATCCTTACTCTCTTCCCTCTCCAGCAGCAGAAACATCTGGTCAGTTTTAGATTCCCCTTGGATTTCCAACTTCAAAGGGAATTATAAAGAATAACAAATTCATGTACCGGCACAAAAAAAAAATTAGAGCAGCAGGAGAGAATGGTAAAATTGTCCTTATTTGACTGCTAGTGACAGGCGCCACAGGCAGAGCTACGAGGAAAGACAAAGGCAAGATCACCAGTTGACAACCCGAGTTCCTGGAAAGGACTGAATCTTTGGCTAGATACAAATATGCACAGGGCCCTTACAAACTATAAGGAGCTTTCTCCTTGCTTACGTGAAAAATAAATAAATAAAGTATAAGGAGTAAGAAGGTAAAGGAAAAAAAAAGAAATGGGTTCACATGTACCTGTCACATAGCGAGCATTAACAAAGTTTGTTGAAAGGGTGATCTGGAAAGAATCTTAAAGATTCACTTAACATATGGGTTTTTATTTAATTTGCAGAAAATGGTGTGAGTTCTGATTCTACAAAGGGCTGGATAAGCCATCCCAGAAATAACTCAGGCTCCTAAGAATCTACTAGACCTATCATGTCCTCATAGAAGATTAGACCTCCAAGTCTCAAAAGTAGTCTGTTTCTTCCTTGCTCTGGATCCTTATCAAAGGATGGCTGGAATTCAAAGTCCTACTAGAGTGGAGGAATAGAGTTTGAATGAACTATTGATATGTGTAGCTGTGCCAAAGTTGTGCTTGACATCACTTTATAGAACTGGATTTACCTTTCTCCTTTGTCATTTTCCTACCAAAACTGAAACACAGTTCTTAGAGTGCAGGTCTTGATGTAATCAAACATTAGAAAATGAGAACAGTTAAAGAAAGTACAATTTTGTCATTGTAATTACCTCTTACAAATAGACTTTCCTCTTTCCTGTTTTATGTGCAATGCGTGCAGCAACAAAAATAAAAATACAGATATGATTAGCCAATCAACTTGTTTGTGGACAAAGAGAGAGAAAGAGTTAAGGGTTAAAATGTCTTTAAATAAGTAATTATAAAGGTCTTTAAACTTAGCATTCAGAGGTTACAGATCCCCACACCACAACTACATTAGGTTGATTCGCAGAATGGCCATCAGAAACTTAGAAAGCAAATTGCTTTTGATAAAAAAGTATACATCAATGGCACCTTAAGAATATTTTATAGAGTAGGATAGAACAAATAAAACCAGTTTTCTATGGAGCCCAGCACGGTTTGCTAATGCATCAGTCCCCCCCAAAGCAGACCATCTCCAAAGGAAATTCTTTATATCACAGGCTTTGAGTAATCGCTAGTGAAGGGTGAAAAAACGGAGACTTCTCAGCATTTCCAATGTGAAAGGACTGAGCTGGCTACAAAATCATCTCCTTGAATATGTTTGCCTTGAGTGGAGTTTTCATCCTTCTCTCACCACTCCAGGTAAAGCAGAATCGCCAAAGTTATCTCAGTAAAAGAATGCCGTAATTCCCATCCTTATGTTAATTGTGCATGATGGTGTGTTACGTGTCTAATAAAGTTTATCCAGAAAATATGCCAACTTCTTGAAACATAGGTCTGATGACATGAACAAAACGTTTTTTTTTTTTCTTTTGTAACTATCTGTATTTAAGTCTAAAATGAAAGTCCTGGCTTGATGGGGGATTTTCAAAGGATTTCCTGCCCTATCTAAGCAGAATCATCCAACCATGATTATGAACTAAACTAGAGGGAAGGAGGTAGAGGATATGGAATACTACTTTATTCCAAGAAGTGCTGTTTTATAGCAAATGTAACAGTTGAACAAACACCAGAGCCAAAGGCCAAGCATAAGAAAATGCCACACATATACACCAAGAAGTGAACACGATCATTAATCATAGTAGTAGTAGTAGTAGTAATAATAATAATAACAATAATAATAATAGCTGTTGTTGTGATGAGACATTTAAGGTTCACTTGGGCATAATCAATAATACTTTAGTTAGAAAGAACTATTGGTAAACTTACTCTTCTCTATAAAAGTCACTTTATATTCTAGATTTATATGACATGAGCCACATAATCCAACACCACATGTAAGAAGAGGATACAGGAAAAAGTGAAGACTTACACCTTTATTTCAGTTGTTGTGTTGTCAGCATCAATCTTAAAATAATGATGAAAAGGTTAACTGTTTTAAAATATGGGTATTATGGGTTATGGTAAAATATCCTTGCAGCTTTAAAATAGTGTAGTAGCTAGCTCTTACCTATCTTTACTTGGAATGCCTGCTTCAATGCCAAGCTGTCAGATACATTCCTGACCTTTTGAGGACATTTTAACGATGGTAATGCCAGGCCAGGATAAAGAGAAATAGAAATGATCAGAAGACTGAGGGGAAAAAGAAATGAGATGGAAAGAAAAAAATAGTTTGTACTGTTTACACCATCCAGTCTGGCAATTTTTACAGATGCTTTCTGTTTGCTTGGGATAGTTTATTGCTTATGTTATTTCTTTTCTTTCTTTCTTTTCCATGTGCTTTCCTCCACCAACTTTGTTTGAAAATATTTTGTATGTGTCCATACTGTAAACTCTCATATTTTTCTAGAAATTTAGTGCAGTGGGGAAGCTCTTTTTTTTTTCCTTCCCCAAGGGTTAGGCACATCAATATTCTAGCTACTCACTTTCGAGGCCAATGGAAAATGTGCTCTTAAGATTAAATAGACGTGAGTAACACATAAATCCAGTTTATACTATGCAGGACGTTACGCAGTTACTCACATCCTGAATCTCTGACGAGTGGAACACACCTGTTGGAACAGTCACTGACCTGCAGGTCAAAGACAGCCAGGAAGGATAAAACCTTCACTACTGGTCTTCTGCAGACAACCTACTTGCATGAAGCATTCCTCCTTGTGGCTCTGGGTATAAATGAGGTGGTCTAGCCATGGGAAACTGACTCACAGAAGGTTCTTTATATAGTCTCAGGATAAACTGCGTAACACACACAGGCACACAGGCAGTGAGTGCCCTTTGTTCTGCAAGGCACCATCTCCCTCCACGCCCACTTCCCCAAACAGTGCTTTTCTGAAAAATTATTCAGACTATTAATGGATAATTCCTCCCTTTTCAGACTTCCTAAGTACCTCCTTAAGAAGAAACCTTCCGTTTCTGCCAATAAATCTTAAAAAACTATAAACATTTAAATCCAGTGTTACATTTGGTTTAAGTATTTTCACCATATTTATCTAGGATAGGCTGGCTGCAGCCATGCTGGACTTCTGAGTAGTTAGAAGGCTATGTTTTCCTTTCACCTCAAATATGGAATTGTATATAACACAGCATATATCCAATAATGAGTATAATTAATGCTGCATCAATCTGGCATGGAAATTATCATCCTAAGTTTGAGTCAAGTAAAAAAAAATACCAAAAAAAAAAAAATTCATCCAAGAAACCTAGCCAAATCTGTAAAATGTCTCTCTAGTCAACCAAATTGTCCTTTGGCTTACAGATGTGCTAAGAATGTTATGAAACACACTGATGAGATTTTATGATCAATTGTTACATTTTAGAAAATGTGATGACAGCACACTCAGAAGAAAACTACTCCTTTACACAATGATTAGAACTATTCATCTGAATGTTTTTAACATTAAAATGTAAAAAGTTCTGATGGGCCTGAAATATTGATGGACTAAAATGCTATAATGACTGGGGTTTGTTTCAGAATAACATGGTGGTAGCACGGGAAAACAATAGACCATGAGTTAATCACTGTGCAAGCTGGGTTATGGGTACATGGGGGTTCATTGTAGTGATCTGCCTACATTCATGTATTTTAAATTTTTCATAATAAAAATTTTAAAAATTTATACTGATTTGAACTTTCATTCATTTACTCATTATTTACTGACTGATTCATTTACTTTTTATATGTAAGATTATGGAAACAAAAAGTTAAAAAAAATACTCTTCTTGGACATTTAGGTTAAGTAAGCTATTCCTCTTCAGAAATAGTATATATTTATTTAAAATGATGTTTATAAGGACTATGTAATTAAATGTAGAATTCTGAGGTTAAATTTTGAAAGCAGGACATAAAATTATATGGAAAGTATGATTACAGCATGTTTTTAAAAATATATCCTCAGGGGAAAATGAGCGTAAAGAAATATATCAAATGGTTATTAATGGTTGGATTTAAATTACAGAAATAATTACTTTAATTTTTCTTCATTTTACTCCAATGTGTTTTTCCAAATTATTTTTAATAAGCATGTATCATTTTTAAATGAAAATAAATATTTATTCATTAGTGGATAAGATGTGCTCTCCTTTCTCAAGGAGCTTTTTATTTACTAAAACAGAGAAACTACAAACACACAGCATTGCCCTGATAGTTTAAATCTTCATACCTAGAAGTGAAATACACCCACAAGAAAAGAAATGTCAATACAGATTTTATCTGATCATAGAAACATAAAGAGCTTTCTGTGTGTTGGATAGAAATAGGGGAGGAACTGGCTTCTTTGCAAGCCAGAAAGAGTGTGAAATTCAGGCCATTTTGTGATGAGATCATTTCGCAATGAATGCAGGGAATGACAAATAAAAATTACCAAATGAGCCTGTCCCTTGAGTTCTTAACATTCTCACTCTTTCTTTTGGGGCAGTATAACGAGTAAAGCTTGGGAGTGGGAGTAGTGAGTTACAATCTAAAGGCTTGTGCCCTTCGCTGGCAAGATGGGTACATTCAGAAAGACAGATAGACGTACAACAGAATTAGAAACAAAAATACAGTAGACAACTGTGGATTATGTGTAATGGATATGAAAAGTCTCTGCTAGAAAGCTATCTTTATTACCCCAAGAGATTACTTTTCTCATTTTATGCAAATTCATATAAAGTGAAGTCAAGAGTTTAGCTGCTAAAAGTTTGGATGAATATGATGCTCATGACTAAATAGGCCTGGCTAGAGCAAGGGAGAATATATTCAGATGCCAGGTAAGTCACCCCTTTTCTCCTCCCCTCTCTGGTATATCTGCCAGTGCATTTCTATGCAGGCCAATCTCTAGCAAACTCAACTCTTTCAAGCTCTGACTTGATGATGTTCTACCAATATACCCTCAGTCCTGACCTGCACTCTCCTCCCAGCCACTGAACTCTCAAGAATTCTAGAAACTTTGAATTTTGAAACTTTACCAATTCTCACTAAAAGACACATAGACCTCAAAGTTTCAAACCTAGGCTAGCTTGAAGCCCTGGTGTTGGTCCTCTTACTTAATTAGTAATGTTGGTGGTAGTGGTGAGGGTTGTCCACGTCCCCTTTGTTTGTGCATACACACAAGAGCAGTCATGTCTGATTTTTTTTTTTTTTTTTTGCGGTACGCGGGCCTCTCACTGCTGTGGCCTCTCCCCGTTGCGGAGCACAGGCTCCGGATGCGCAGGCTCAGCGGCCATGGCTCACGGGCCCAGCCGCTCCGCGGCATGTGGGATCTTCCCGGACCGGGGCACGAACCCGTGTCCCCTGCATCGGCAGGCGGACTCTCAACCACTGTGCCACCAGGGAAGCCCATGTCTGATTTTAAGACTGATCCACATGAAGTAAATGCACCTCAAATGTGTAGCATATCATCGAATAATAACATGTAGTTCAAAGCATCACAGAATATGTTTGGAGGGTTTTGTTTGCATAATGCCAAAACATCCAGTGTTCCACATGGAAACATCAGTGCCCAACTTCACCAAATCACCTTCTCTGTCCACTCAGGTGTCCTCTGAATACTTCTATCCCAGCGTAGCAAAATCACTGTAAACCATTTGTTGAACTCTGTGACAACAGGTTCTCAAGATCATGTTTCTTATCATTCTAAATGATGGTATTTCAAATGAACAAATAGGATATGAAATAGGTACCCTTCACCAATGTCAAAATACGTTCTGTTCAAATTTAGTACTTGAGGTGGTGGACTCACCACAGCTTTAGGTTTAAGTCTTTCTGAGGTTGGGAGAAATATACTTGGCTTCTTTGTACCTCAGTATTTTGGACTGCCATTTAGAGATGATGAAAGTTGCTTACCAGATGGCAACGTCACGAGGAAAATCCAGTTAGTGATGGTGAAACATTCTGAAATGAAAAGAGCACCGTTGCTGCTAGGTATTTAATAAATCTATGACAATCATAGAAAATAACCCCATTTACTTTTCACTCAGGCCACTGACACACTGATACTATATAAAAAGTAAAGGATGCTCCCCTTTGGGAATGAAAATACAACTGTGCCCTGAGAAAGTGCTTTTGTAGCTGCCTGTGTGCTTAACTTTAAGGCTCTAACCAGTTGCAACCAGTTGTGAATGACTTGCTGCCTATTTCTGTAATTCACTGTAACTTGTGTTGAGAAAGTTATGTTTTATGGTTAATTATCTGTGGTCTGTTTAAAAAAATAAATCAAACTATTGTGAACCACCAGGATTTGCAGCTCCATTTGAACTTTACTGTACTTTTGATTAAACATTTTGTAAATAAAAACAAACTGGTTTCTCCTTGTTTGGGGTTGTTTGTTACTTGTGTTCTGGATATAAATATTGTGGCAATAGTGGTAGAACAAGCTATGGATTATTTACCCCTGGTTTCATGAGTTGTGAGTTACTGGCCTTATCCTCTTTCATGAGTATAAATAAGTGTATAGTGTTATATTCCAAGTCCTGTAAGACAACCGGAATGAGTGAACTGAAACCTTTCAAAACCAAAACCTTTTATGCTAAGTCACAGAACAACAAAACAAACCCCAAATTAACATTTAAAAAGCTTCTACTGTGGAGCAACAAAATCCCCAAATATTATATAATCTGCATTTTAAAAACTGCTTCCCTAACAAGCAGAAGTCTACCAATAATTCCACACACATGTCTTTTCACTGCTTTTATAATGGAGACGCCATAGGTGGCTTTACCAGAGATCACCTCCCACCCCCAATATCAACACCAGAATGAGGCCTTGAAAATAGCCAGCATAATAACTTAAGCCAAAATTGATTTAGCAAGATCAGGAATTACTGTAGCTAAAAGTAATGAAACAATATATAAAAGAAAAATTCTATATAAAATGTGTCTGCTGTCATCATCCTAGGACCTGTATAAATAAAAGAAGTCTAAAAAATAATTGCCTAGAGAAAATAAGAAAAGCCAAGATTCAAAGGACCCTGTGGCAGAGTGTAAGAGGAGTATATTTGAGACCCAGAATTGTTATATCCCTAACACATTTGCATTTGAAACTTAACCAGGATTACCAAAGTACCTTGCTCAAAATTATGGTTTTTAAATGATCCAATGGTCTGTGCAGCACTCACCATTACAAAGGACCTCTAGGAAAGATATAAAATTTCCTTCTAAAGACAGAGACAGGATAATATGGGTTTTCTTATAAAATGGGGTGGTCGCCCCTTGCTGAAGCTTGGAGTGCTGCATCTGGTTTCATCTTACCCCTTTATTACTCACATTGCTTACTGCTTACCTGCATAAGTACTAAGAGGGAACAGCCACCGCAGCTCCCCAAAACATATTCATGAAGCAGATACTATGTGCCAGGCACAACTAGAGTGATTCTTCTTGAAAAGGTAAGTCAGTGACTGAGGTTATTGCAACATTTAAAAATATCTATTGTGCCAATAGAAATGAGAAGCCAGGTTAAAAGAGTTGTGAAGTACTTCTGAAAAATTAGAAAATGTTTAAATTTTCCCCTAGATTCTTGAACACCCTGGGAACAGAAAGTTTGGGCCTGCCAGCCCTTCTTAAACCTGGATGCCATATTGCAGAAGAAAAACTAGAAGTAGGCTACATGTTCTCTGTGACGTGGTTACAACCGAAAAAGGGGGCTGAATAGAATCGGCTGGCATTCATTGGGCATTGAAAGGTCAATTCTGCCCTGAGTATGGTTCAGAGAGTGCAAAAAACCTCACCGAGATGGAGTTGGAAGATATTCTGATAAACTGAGGCAGGAAAAAAAGTCCAAAGATGTTTTACTCAAAGATGTTTTCCTCTACTTCTTTGATAACCAGATGGCTCCAACTATTTTTGACAATCAAGAAAATGCTCCTGACACCAGAAATATAGCTACACGTGGAACAACTCCTACAGAACACCTACTGAACGCTGGCAGAAGACCCCAGACCTCCCAAAAGGCAAGAAACTCCCCACATACCTGGGTAGGGCAAAGCGGAGAGATTCCCGCACAGAGGATCGGTGCCGAGCGGCACTCACCAGCCCGAGAGGCTTGTCTGCTCGCCCGCCGGGGCAGGCGGCGCTGGAAGCTGAGGCTCGGGCTTCGGTCAGAGAGCAGGGAGAGGACTGGGGCTGGCGGCGAGAACTCAGCCTGAAGGGGGCTAATGTGCCACAGCTAGCCGGCAGGGAGTCCGGGAAAACTCTGGAGCTGCCGAAGAGGCAAGAGACTTTTTCTTCCCTCTTGCTTTCCTGGTGCGCGAGGAGAGGGGATTAAGAGCGCTGCTTAAAGGGGCTCCACAGACGGGCGCGAGTCACGACTGAAAGCGCGGAGCCCACTGACGGGCGTGGGACGCTGGGGCTGCTGCTGCCGCCGCCAAGAAGCCTGTGTGCGAGCGCAGGTCACTGTCCACACCGCCCTTCCGGGAGCCTGTGCAGCCCGCCACTGCCGGGGTCCCGGGATCCAGGGGCGGCTTCCCTGGGAGAACGCACGGCGCGCCTCGGGCTGGTGCAACGTCACGCCGACCTCTGCCGCTGCAGGCTCGCCCCGCACTCCGTGCCCCTCCCTCCCGCTCGGCCTGAGTGAGCCAGAGTCCCCGAAGAGGCTACTCTTTTAACCCTGTCCTGTCTGAGCGAAGAACAGACGCCCTCCGGCGACCTACACGCAGAGGCGGGGCCAAATCCAAAGCTGAGACCCAGGAGCTGTGAGAACAAAGAAGAGAAAGGGAAACCTCTCCCAGCAGCCTCAGAAGCAGCGGATTAAAGCTCCACAATCAACTTGATGTACCCTGCATCTGTGGAATACATGAATAGACAACAAATCATCCCAAATCGAGGAGCCAGGAGTCAGTGCTGTGCCTCTGAGGTGGGAGAGCCAACTTCAGGACACTGGTCCACAAGAGACCTCCCAGCTCCACATAATATCAAACGGCGAAAATCTTCCAGAGATCTCCATCTCAACACCAGCACCCAGCTTCACTCAACGACCAGCAAGCTACAGTGCTGGACACCCTATGCCAAACAACTAGCAAGACAGGAACACAACGCCACCCATTAGCAGAGAGGTGGCCTAAAATCATAAAAAGTCCGCAGACACCCCAAAACACACCACCAGACGTGGACCTGCCCACCAGAAAGACAAGATCCAGCCTCATCCACCAGAACACAGGCACTAGTCCCCTCCACCAGGAAGCCTACACAACCCACTAAACCAACCTTAGCCACTGGGGACAGACACCAAAAACAACGGGAACTACGAACCTGCAGCCTGCAAAAAGGAGACCCCAAACACAGTAACATAAGCAAAATGAGAAGACAGAAAAACACACAGCAGGAGAAGGAGCAAGATAAAACCCCAACAGACCTAACAAATGAAGAGGTAATAGGCAGTCTACCTGAAAAAGAATTCAGAATAATGATGGTAAAGATGATCCAAGATTCTATTTCCCAGATCCAAAATCTTGGAAATAGAATTGACAAAATGCAAGAAACAGTTAACAAGGACCTAGAAGAACTAAAGATGAATCAAGCATCGATTAAAAACACAATAAATGAAATAAAAAATACTCTAGATGGGATCAATAGCAGAATAACTGAGGCAGAAGAACGGATAAGTGAGGTGGAAGATAAAATAGTGGAAATAACTGCTGCAGAGCAAAATAAAGAAAAAAGAATGAAAAGAACAGAGGACAGTCTCAGAGACCTCTGGGACAACATTAAACGCACCAACGTTTGAATTATAGGGGTTGCAGAAGAAGAAGAGAAAAAGAAAGGGACTGAGAAAATATTTGAAGAGATTATAGTTGAAAACTTCCCTAATATGGGAAAGGAAATAGTTAATCAAGTCCAGGAGGCACAGAGAGTCCCATACAGAATAAATCCAAGGAGAAATACACCAAGACACATATTAATCAAACTGTCAAAAATTAAACACAAAGAAATCATATTAAAAGCAGCAAGGCAAAAACAACAAATAACACACAAGGGAATCCCCATCAGGATAACAGCTGATCTCTCAGCAGAAACTCTACAAGCCAGAAGGGAGTGGCAGGACATAATTAAAGGGATGAAGGAGAAAAACCTGCAACCAAGATTACTCTACCCAGCAAGGATCTCATTCAGATTTGATGGAGAAATTAAAACCTTTACAGACAAGCAAAAGCTGAGAGAGTTCAGCACCACCAAACCAGCTTTACAACAAATGCTAAAGGAACTTCTCTAGGCAAGAAACACAACAGAAGGAAAAGACCTACAATAACGAACCCAAAACAATTAAGGAAATGGGAATAGGAACATACATATCCATAATTACCTTAAATGTAAATGGACTAAATGCTCCCACCAAAAGACACAGATTGGCTGAATGGATACAAAAATAAGACCCATATATATGCTGTCTACAAGAGACCCACTTCAGACCTAGAGACACATACAGACTGAAAGTAAGGGGATGGAAAAAGATATTCCATGCAAATGGAAACCAAAAGAAAGCTGGAGTAGCAATTCTCATATCAGTCAAAATAGACTTTAAAATAAAGACTACTAGAAGAGACAAAGAAGGGCACTACATAATGATCAAGGGATCGATCCAAGAAGAAAATATAACAATTGTAAATATTTATGCACCAAACATAGGAGCACCTCAATACATAAGGCAAATACTAACAGTCATAAAAGGGGAATTCGACAGTAACACACTCATAGTAAGGGACCTTAACACCCCACTTTCACCAATGGACAGATCATCCAAAATGAAAATAAATAAGGAAACACAAGCTTTAAATGATACATTAAACAAGATGGACTTAATTGATATTTACAGGACATTCCATCCAAAAACAACAGAATACACATTTTTCTCAAGTGCTCATGGAACATTCTCCAGGATAGATCATATCTTGGGTCACAAATCAAGCCTTGGTAAATTTAAGAAAATTGAAATTGTATCAAGTATCTTTTCCGACCACAATGCTATGAGACTAGATATCAATTACAGGAAAAGAGCTGTAAAAAATACAAACACATGGAGGCTAAACAATACACTACTTAATAACAAAGTGATCACTGAAGAAATCAAAGAGGAAATTAAAAAATACCTAGAAACAAATGACAATGGAGACACGACGACCCAAAACCTATGGGATGCAGCAAAAGCAGTTCTAAGAGGGAAATTTTTTTTTTTTTTTTTTTTTTTGCTGTGCGCGGGCCTCTCACTGCTGTGGCCTCTCCCGTTGCAGAGCACAGGCTCCGGACACACAGGCTCCACGGCCATGGCTCGCGGGCCCAGCCGCTCCGCGGCATGTGGGATCTTCCGGGATCGGGGCACGAACCCGTGTCCCCTGCATCGGCAGGCGGACTCTCAACCACTGCGCCACCAGGGAAGCCCTAAGAGGGAAATTTATAGCAATACAATCCCACCTTAAGAAACAGGAAACATCTCGAATAAACAACCTAACCTTGCACCTAAAGCAATTAGAGAAAGAAGAACAAAAACATCCCAAAGTTAGCAGAAGGAAAGAAATCATAAAGATCAGATCAGAAATAAATGAAAAAGAAATGAAGGAAACGATAGCAAAGATCAATAAAACTAAAAGCTGGTTCTTTGAGAAGATAAACAAAATTGATAAACCATTAGCCAGACTCATCAAGAAAAAAAGGGAGAAGACTCAAATCAATAGAATTAGAAATGAAAAAGGAGAAGTAACAACTGACACTGCAGAAGTACAAAAGATCATGAGAGATTACTACAAGCAACTCTATGCCAATAAAATGGACAACCTGGAAGAAATGGACAAATTCTTAGAAATGCACAACCTGCCAAGACTGACTCAGGAAGAAATAGAAAATATGAATAGACCAATCACAAGCACTGAAATTGAAACTGTGATAAAAAATCTTCCAACAAACAAAAGCCCAGGACCAGATGGCTTCACAGGTGAATTCTATCAAGCATTTAGAGAAGAGCTAACACCTATCCTTCTCAAACTCTTCCAAAATATAGCAGAGGGAGGAACACTCCCAAACTCATTCTACGAGGCCACCATCACCTTGATACCAAAACCAGGCAAGGATGTCACAAAGAAAGAAAACTACAGGCCAATATCACTGATGAACAGAGATGCAAAAATCCTCAACAAAATACTAGCAAACAGAATCCAACAGCACATTAAAGGGATCATACACCATGATCAAGTGGGGTTTATTCCAGGAATGCAAGGATTCTTCAATATACGCAAATCAATCAACGTGATACACCATATTAACAAATTGAAGGAGAAAAACCATATGATCATCTCAATAGATGCAGAGAAAGCTTTCGACAAAATTCAACACCCATTTATGATAAAAACCCTGCAGAAAGTAGGCATAGAGGGAACTTTCATCAACATAATAAAGGCCATATATGACAAACCCAGAGCCAGCATCGTCCTCAATGGTGAAAAACTGAAACCATTTCCACTAAGATCAGGAACAAGACAAGGTTGCCCACTCTCACCACTCTTATTCAACATAGTTTTGGAAGTTTTAGCCACAGCAATCAGAGTAGAAAAGGAAATAAAAGGAATCCAAATCGGAAAAGAAGAAGTAAAGCTGTCATTGTTTGCAGATGACATGATACTATACATAGAGAATCCTAAAGATGCTACCAGAAAACTACTAGAGCTAATCAATGAATTTGGTAAAGTTGCAGGATACAAAATTAATGCACAGAAATCTCTGGCATTCCTATATACTAATGATGAAAAATCTGAAAGTGAAATCAAGGAAACACTCCCATTTACCACTGCAACAAAAGAATAAAATATCTAGGAATAAACCTACCTAAGGAGACAAAAGACCTGTATGCAGAAAATTACAAGACACTGATGAAAGAAATTAAAGATGATACAAATAGATGGAGAGATGTACCATGTTCTTGGATTGGAAGAATCAACATTGTGAAAATGACTCTACTACCCAAAGCAATCTACAGATTCAATGCAATACCTATCAAACTACCAATGGCATTTTTCACAGAACTAGAGCAAAAAATTTCACAATTTGTATGGAAACACAAAAGACCCCGAATAGCCAAAGCAATCTTGAGAATGAAAAATGGAGCTGGAGGAATCAGGCTCCCTGACTTCAGACTATACTACAAAGCTACAGTAATCAAGACAGTATAGTACTGGCACAAAAACAGAAAGATAGATCAATGGAACAGGATAGAAAGCCCAGAGATAAACCCACGGACATATGGTCACCTTATCTTTGATAAAGGAGGCAGGAATGTACAGTGGAGAAAGGACAGTCTCTTCAATAAGTGGTGCTGGGAAAACTGGATAGGGACATGTAAAAGTATGAGATTAGATCACTCCCTAACACCATACACAAAAATAAGCTCAAAATGGATTAAAGACCTAAATGTAAGGCCAGACACTATCAAACTCTTAGAGGAAAACATAGGCAGAACACTCTATGACATAAATCACAGCAAGATCCTTTTGGACCCACCTCCTAGAGAAATGGAAATAAAGACAAAAATAAACACATGGGACCTAATGAAACTTAAAAGCTTTTGCACAGCAAAGGAAACCATAAACAAGACGAAAAGACAACCCTCAGAAGGGGAGAAAATATTTGCAAATGAAGCAACTGACAAAGGATTAATCTCCAAAATTTATAAGCAGCTCATGCAGCTCAATAACAAAAAAACAAACAACCCAATCCAAAAATGGGCAGAAGACCTAAATAGACATTTCTCCACAGAAGATATACAGACTGCCAACAAACACATGAAAGGATGCTCAACATCTTTACTCATTAGAGAAATGCAAATCAAAACTACAATGAGATATCATCTCATACCAGTCAGAATGGCCATCATCAAAAAATCTAGAAACAATAAATGCTGGAGAGGGTGTGGAAAAAAGGGAACACTCTTGCACTGCTGGTGGGAATGTGAATTGGTACAGCCACTATGGAGAACGGTATGGAGGTTCCTTAAAAAACTACAAATAGAACTACCATATGACCCAGCAATCCCACTACTGGGCATATACCCTGAGAAAACCATAATTCAAAAAGAGACATGTACCAAAATGTTCATAGCAGCCCTATTTACAATAGCCCAGAGATGGAAACAACCTAAGTTTTCATCATCGGATGAATGGGTAAAGAAGATGTGGCACATGTATACAATGGAATATTACTCAGCCATAAAAAGAAATGAAATTGAGCTATTTGTAATGAGGTGGATGGACCTAGAGTCTGTCATACAGAGTGAAGTAAGTCAGAAAGAGAAAGACAAATACTGTATGCTGACACATATATATGGAATTTAAGAAAAAAATATGTCATGAAGAACATGGGATAAGACAGGAATAAAGACAGAGACCTACTAGAGAATGGACTTGAGGATATGGGGAGGGGGAAGGGTAAGCTGTGGCAAAGTGAAAGAGTGGCATGGACATATATACACTACCAAACGTAAGGTAGATAGCTATTGGGAAGCAGCCGCATAGCACAGGGAGATCAGCTCGGTGCTTTGTGACCGCCTGGATGGGTGGGATAGGGAGGGTGGGAGGGAGATGCAAAAGGGAGGGGATATGGGAACATATGTATATGTATAACTGATTAAATTTGTTATAAAGCAAAAAAATAAAAAATAAAAAATAAATAAATTAAATTAAAATTTATTTTTTTAATTAAAAAAAAAAAAGAAAGAAAATGCTCCTCTATAGAGGTCTAAGTTTTCTTTTAAATCCTAGCAAACCCATTTGAAAAGCAGGGTATTCTAAATGATTCCCTGTATACAGAACTACACACCAAAGTTAAGTGCTTGGCTACAGATGATTAACCATGTTACAGTTACATTATAGAGAAACATTTTACATGGTGCAGAATTCATTTTGATAATCAGGTACACACATAGAAAACTGCCTATTGGAACCCACACTCAGCTATAACTGAGAAAAGCATAATTCAAAAAGATACATGCATCCCAATGTTCAATGCAGCACTATTTACAATAGCCAAGACATGGAAGCAACCTAAACGTCTGTCGACAGATGAATGGATAAAGAAGATATGGTATATTTATACAACGGAATATTACTCAGCCATAAAAATAATGAAATAATGCCTTTTGCAGCAACACGGATGGACCTAGAGGTTATTTTACCAAGTAAAGTAAGCCAGACTGAGAAAGACAAATATACAATATCACTTATATGTAGAATCTAAAAAAAAAAAATGATACAGATGAGTTTATATATAAAATAGAAATAGACCCACAGACATATAAAACAAACTTATGGTGCTTCCCTGGTAGCACAGCGTTTAAGAATCCTCCTGCCAATGCAGGGGACACAGGTTCGAGCCCTGGTCCGGGAAGATCCCACATGCCGTGGAGTAACTAAGCCCGTGCGCCACAACTACTGAGCCTGTGCTCTAGAGCCTGCACGCCACAACTACTGAAGCTCGTGTGCCACAACTACTGAAGCCCGTGCGCCTAGAGCCCGTGCTCCGCAACAAGAGAAGCCACCGCAATGAGAAGCCCACGCACCGCAACGAAGAGTAGCCCCCACTCACCACAACTAGAGTAATCTCGCCCACAGCAATGAAGACCTGACGCAGCCAAAAATAAATAAATAAAATAAACAAATGTATTAGGGAAAAAAAAGGAGAAATCAAACTTATGGTTACCAAAGGGGAAAAGAGGGGAAGGATACATTAGGAGTTTGAGATTAACATATACACACTACTGTATATAAAATAGATAACCAACAAGGACCTACTGTATAGCACAGGGAACTATACTCAATATTTTTTAATGACCTATAAGGGAAAGAATGTTAAAAAGAATAGATACATATATATATATATATAACTGAATCACTTTGCTGTACACGTGAAACTAACACAACATTGTAAATCAACTTATATGCCAATAAAAAAGTTAAAAAAATTTGAATAGGGACACAGAAAAAATATATGCATGAATATATGTGTGAATATCCTGCTTAAAGACTAGAATATTGTGACCAATTTTCATTATATTCCACAAACATATCTATCTGAGCTATAGATTCTTTCAAGGAAAAAAAAAGGTGAAAGGAGACATATTTACAAAGTACTTTAATAATGTATGCTAGCTTAGTCATTATTCATATTAAGACAACAAAAGATGTCCCCATGTCATCATACATACAGAGATATGACAACCGCAGTGATCTTGATCATTCAGTTGTTACAACACAGAGCCACATATTCAGGCAATGAAACCTGAAAAACCAGACAAAACTCTCCTGGCTTTGATTTTTATCTTTATGCACCAGATTTTTCCATACAAAAGGAATCCCAAATTCAATAGCTAACACATAAGAGAAAGTTAAACAAACTAGGAAATAGCCTGAATCTTTTACAAAAAGTAAGGAAAAACTCACTTCCTACCTTTAGTAAAATTAAATGAACCAATTTCATATGGCCTTACCATCCAGAAGTAAAGTGTGACCTAAAGGAATGATACTGATCCCAAATACACAGAGATGAACCTTAGCAGTTCCTACTCAGATCCATCCTCTCTCCTGCCTACTTTTACCTTTCCTTATTGTATTAAGAACACTCAGACCTACCACCACACTACCTCTCACACATGTGATCTCACTTTCCTCTAGCAGAAACCTCACAATTCCTAATGCTGTGCTCTCTAGCATTTTGTATCCATTTTAAAACCATTTGATAGGCAGAAACTAAAAGGGAAGAACAGACAAACCCCCAAAGCCCTCTAACCTCCCTCATCAGAAAAATGCCCGGTAGCCAGAGGACATCAGTCAGTTAAGTGAAACAAAATATCATAACAGGGAAGGAAGACTGATAAACCTTAGACAAATCTCTCTGTGTTCCCATCTGGGAAGGGAGTTACTCCAATGAAAAAGTAGTGGGTGTGGGAAAGAAGCAAAGAGCTACAAAAAGAGAAAGAGGAAAAAAGAATACTTTTATAATATGTTTGAGACTTAAAGGCAGTACAATGAATCCAAAGGTGTTCCAGGGAATAGTGTGAGAGAAAGTTTTAAATGAGAATTCCAGAGACTACAGGTTCGTAAATGAAACTGTTGTTCAAAGGGTGAATTCTATAGGGAGTTTGAATTAAGTGTCTCTGCTGTAGCATCTAGATGTTTTCTCTTTCCTTAAGACTTTGGGGTTTGAATGTACTTTGTCATGAGAAAAAAACAGTAGAGCTTTATACAGCTCCCAAAGTAAAAAGCAAGAGAAAGACAGGGTTTATATAACCAGCTTTTTACATAAATATTACATCAGGATACATTTCAAATGAAAACACACACATACACACACACACAGCTATCTTCCTTATCCTTTCTATTTTAAAATTCACTTCATATTTTAAATGTTGTTGATTTTTCACAAAATAAGTAAAAAAGCATTAAACACCTCAGAATAATTTTAGTCTTATATTACCTGGAAAATTTACCACATCATGGAGGGTCACAAAATCTTGTTTTAAAGCCAGTTAAGACACTGACAATTATGGGATGTTTTGCTGCAGCCCAGGGCAACTAGAAATGGTTGTGAATGTTAGCTAACTCCCTTCTCAACAGTCTGAGAAAAGGGAAAAAAAAGTGTAAGTTTTCCCCATCTGTTATTTCCTTTTTTTTCTTTTTGGCTGTGGAAAAGTAAAATTATGCAAGAGCTTTTGAATGTAAAGGCTGTGTGTGCTTTTTCCCTTTTTGTCTCTGTGTACCGGTTATGTGATGTTGCGTAACTGAGTACAGAGTAGGCGGTTAGCGTTTACTATTGATTTACACTATGCCATCTAATGAATTCAGAACACTAAAAAGAAAGGAGCAGGAGGGGAGGGAGGAAAAAAGAGAAAGAGAAAAACAGGGAGAGAAAAGAGGAGGACCGAACAGAGGGGAGAGAGAAAGAGCTCATTTAGAGAAACAATTCTAATGTCTGGAATAGTTTCATTCTTATTCCCTGTAGCTCTGACTTTCCGTTATTGTTCAGGTCTCAGAAAAACAGATTTGAGCTAGTGACCCCAATATTCCAGTCTTATTCCTAATGAGGGTTACTGGCAGGTGAGTGTTTGAAAGTACTAATGTGTCAAATTACTTGAAAGCAATTCCACTAAACTGTCAGACTTCTCCACATGCACCTATTTGTCATTCTCTTGATGCCTTTGGGAATCTGTATCTGTGATAGCCAATGATATGGTCCAACTAGTTTACTTAGTAGCAAATATTATTTGAAAGACACACAGGGATATCATCAGGGCAAAGAGAAATATATTCAATTTTACCCATCTTCTTTAAAAATGCATGAAGAATGCATTTAGAAATCTTTGAATAGATCACTATTTTACTTTGGAAGAAGATATGCCACACATTATTTTGCTAAACAGAAGAGCCCAATATAGGACAATGACAGAGAAATGGGTAATGAGAAAAGATTCTAAACTGATGAACATGCTTGTAAAGGAAATTTAAATAATTTCTTATATTGTACTTATGGAGCACACTTAAAATTTAACTTTTGATCTGGATGACTACAGACATCTCCAGTCCTCTGAGGCTGCCTGGTACTTCCCATGCCATACAATGAGTTCCCAAGGCTGAGGCCAGAAAGTAAAGGTGAAGTTGATTCTCTTGCTAGGCACAGGACCGTCCTGTACCTGAGTGCCCTCCTATGGCTGAGGACAATCACTAAAGTGAGAAAGAGAAATAGAAGTTCTCTTTATTAGCAGCCAGCTAGAGAGCAAGGCAGGGAGCTTGTACCCTTATTGAATCTGCATTTGTAAATGGTGACTAGAAAAAAAATCACAGGAGCTCATCTAAAGGAAAGAACAAGAGTGTGGTGTTTCATTTCTGATCATCCAGTGATCTTCTCTTTTCATCCATTTTAGCTTAGAAAATAATAAACAGATGCCTACTCCATCCATTTTTCAAGGATGCTTTAATGAGGGATGGCCATGTGCACACAGTTTATACCTAGCATCTAGCACAGTGCTTGGTACATTCTCTGTGCTCAGCAATATTTGTTGAAACAGTAAAATGATTATGGGAGAAACATCTCTGTAGGGAAAGCATACTAGAAAAGCCTCAGAAAATATATTCCAATGTCTTACAGGAAATCTTAGGCTGTGCTTCGGCTGTAGACACAAAATAATGACGTAGATAAAGTGTCAAACAGTTATTTGGGGATCAGTTCACTTTAGTTCCATTTATTTGAAAAAAAACTTAACAAAATTATAATACTGGTAATATCAGCAAAGTTTTGTGTTCATTTCCACCATCCCTTTGGACTATTTTTCATTTCAGACTTGAGCACAGAAAAGTCCATTTTAATTTCCATGGGCACATTCTAAAGGAAAAGTCATGGGATAGCAACATAATTCATGTTTTAAAAAATACTAGAAGAAGAATATAGCCATTTAGTAATGGGAGAGAATACAGCATTTTGTTGAAGGGCAAGGCAGGTTGAGTTTTGATTAGGTTATGCAAATTTAAATTAATAGAAGGGCAACCAAGAATGTACTGATTTCCATTTTCTTGGTTAAACAGGAGTTTTAAATTTCTGGATTAGAAAGTCAGAAGTGCCACCTTTCAACTAATTGGAGAATAAGACCTTAAGAGAAAGAATTGAAAGTATAATCTCTCAAAAATTCCAGTTGAAGATTTAACTAAAAGTGTGTTTGGCAATGGTAGCCATAGTACTTTTTATAAAGTGGGGCTACCATCTTGTTAACTCGTCCAGGACTAAGCATGCACATATCAGTAAAAACTTCCAAACTTTTTTTTTTCTTTTTAACTTTGATCATTAGTATAATCTAATCTAATTCAGCAATTTCCTTCAATAAGCATCTGGCAGTAGGTCAACAAGATCATACCATGTGCTGTTTCATTTCATGGATTCTTAAAAGTGGATAAGAATGTGCCTGGCCCCCTCATTTTATATGTGAAGATTCTGAAGCTCAGAAGGTAATTTTCTCAGGGGTATATATTCTGAGACAGATCTGGGACTAGTACCTAAAGCTCACAGTTCATTTCTCCAAAGCATAGAATAAGTCAAAGTTGCACAGAGTGAATCTTATTTTAAATGCTATAAAGAGAGATTTCAAAAGATTTTTTATTAAGATTTGGACTGCTTACATAATGTAAAATGTTCACCTCAAAGCTATCTTATACTTAATTTTCCATCTTTAATCTGAGTCTCCTCTTCCTCTTCTTTTTCTTCCTCCTTTTATTCTTTAGATCTTTGGATTGTCTTTTCTACTCTGATTCTCTCATTTATCCCCATATCTAACTTCAAATTCTTCCCTTTTATCACTTTTCATCTGTTTCTCCAACTTGTATTTATTACTCTTCCTCATAAAAATCATTTCTTTTCTGTTCATGTGTTTTGAGATCCTCAGAAATCATAAAGGAAGAACAAGTTTGAATTTAGTACCATACAGTAATCTTTGGTATACAATTTGGTAAGTTTTTTTTAAACTGCAACAAGATACTGACAACCTGAGGGTAAACTATAGCTAGAGGCTTTGCCTGTGATACAGCTGTCTAGACCTCTGCACTGCTGGAGAGGAGACTGGGGCCTAGTGTTACAAGGAATCTCATCTAAGATAGAGAGCAAAGGCTCGCAATCTCCAGACCCGACCACTCATTTTTCTACTACACCAGGTCACCTTTTTGCTTCCTTTTCTTTCTCTCCATTCCACAGTCACAACTATTTTGAGACTGATTGTAGCAAAGCAGGAGGAGATCCAGAGAAATCCTAGTGGCTTAACGTGGTTTAATGATACTGGCCAAACTCTCAATGCCAAAAAAAGACAGAAAGCTGCATACTAAATTTGTAGTTACACAGAAAGTGGAGTCTGAGGGGGTTCAAAGAGAACTTGGACCTGAGAAAGGTCTCTGTGTAACAGTGACATTGCTGCCAGAATCATTTAGGTTGTGTCATTGTTTCCCTTATAAAGCTTAACTCTTATGGGGTTTACAATTCAGCTAAAATGATCAGCTCCAGGCTGAAATGCAGCTCTAGATATCTTAGAGTGGGAGGGTTTTTTTTTTTTTCTCCTCCTTATTCCTTAACAAAGAACATGTACAGCAACTATTCAGCCATTTCAATGACATCTGGATTCTGACCGCACGCCTCTCCCTAAAAAGGAGTAGGTACTAATCAAGGAGCCTAATCTACAGTGAGTTAAACTAAGCAACATCCACTGTGGAATGAAGGACATGAAATTGGTATATGAATGGGCAAAAAACAGATGTTCTATTATTTTAAAAGGCTTAATGTACATCACTTGGATAGATATTTCATTCCACTTTACTGATGTGAATAGGATTTTGGCAGGAGCTTGGTGAAGTTTCCCATTTGTTAACTAGAAAACATTACAATTACAGGAGGCAGAAATTCCTGGTGCTTTCCTTAGATCTCTTTCCTCATAAGCTACCCAGGGTAGCTATAAGATAATCAATAATTAAAAAAACTCCTTGCTCCTATGTCTCTAGTATTGGTTATAACGTCTATAGTATGATGCTGTGCCACAGTGTTGAGAAGGGATAGGAGGAGGAAGTCCCAGACATAAATTAAAATTAATAGGCCAGAAGGAAACTAGCATTTATTGAGTACATATTATGTGCTACATCCTTCACTGATATTATCCCATTTAATACAAATCCCCTGTGAAGTAAGTAAGATTGGCCTAAGTTTCATAGATTAGCAACCTAGTTACAGAGCTGTTTAGCTAATTTGCTTAAGGACACAGAGCTAATTAAAAAGTTGTGCCGGGGAGGATAAGGACATGTTTGACTCTCAGGCCCACACGTAATGTACCACAAAGCCAGGAGCAGAATATGAAGCCATCTAACCAAAAAAAAATTTCTCTAAACCAATGATGAGAACCACCAAAATCCTCAAGTAGGGGGTGGGAAGGATAAATGACTCCTAAGGACAAATAGATTTTTGCTTTGCTCTTGGTTATGATAAATCCCTGTTTTCCAAATGCATAGTTGGAAAACGTTCCTTGTCATAGGTAAAGAAACGCACAATTTCCCAGGAACCTTTAAATCAGACCAGATATTTAAGTGTTTTTAAAAATTTCTTTAAAGATCTATACTGGATAAAGGTAAAAAATATAATGCATATAAAATCTGATGATTAGTATATTAACAATTGAATATATCTGTGTATGTATATGTATATGTGTGTATGTGTGTGTACATACAATTTTTTTCTCTTTGCTAAAGTTTCTGGTAATTGCTATAAAGTGCTTGACAAAATCTAAACAATGAATATGTTAAGCCAGGAGAAAAGGAAAGAAACAAAGAATAAGAAAAGGAGAGGCATGTGTGTGTTCATGTGTGTGTGTGTATGTACATAACTTTCCTCAAAACTTTAATCCTAAAATATTTCTTAAGCTAAATAAGTCATAATGCTGTAAGTCTACATTATGTGTGTGTGTGTGTGTGTGTGTGTCTACAATTTTTTTCTCCTTGCCAAAATTCCTGGTAATTACCGTAAAGTACTTGACAAAATCTAAACAGTGAACATGTTAGGCCAGGAGAAAAGGAAAGAAACAAAGAACAAGAAAAGAAAAGATATGTGTGTGAGCTCGGTGTTTTGTGACCACCTAGAGGGGTGGGATAGGGAGGGTGGGAGGGAGATGCAAGAGGGAGGGGATATGGGGATGTATATATATGTATAGCTGATTCACTTTGTTATAAAGCAAAAACTAACACACTATCGTAAAGCAGTTATGCTCCAATAAAGATGTTAAAAAAAAAAACAACAACAGATAACTAATGAGAACCTGCTGTATAGCACACAGAACTCTACTCAGTGCTCTGTTGTGACTTAAATGGGAAGGAAATCTAAAAAAGAGGGAATATATGTGTACATATAACTGATTCACTTTGCTGTACAGCAGAAACTAACACAACATTGTAAAGCAACTATACTCGAATAAAAATTAATTAAAAAAATGTGTGTGTGTGTGTGTGTAAAGATAAAGGGGTTTTACAATGTTAATTTGACAAGTGATTGTTTTTCAAAAGTTTACTTTTCCATACTGAATCTTTTATATGTAGACATTTTATAATGCTCATGAATAAACACTTGTTGAAGATAACATTAGAACTCATTAAGTAAATGACAGCAGCTTTGAAAAGTCTACATTTTGAAGTACTATAGAGTTTACCAACTTTACACATTGCAATGAAGCATTCTTTCAAAATAATAAAATGGAGCATATACTCCATTTTTCATATAATACAGGTTTTGGGAATGAATCTTTCACAACTGTATTATTGTGTGTGTGTGTGTGTGCATGTGTGTGTTAGATGTACTATTCTCAAGACCTTTGGGACACTTTTCTTAATATATTTTTAAAATCATAGTTTGGTGAAGAACTTAAAGTAGTAGCAGCCAAACAGATGTGAAAGGAAGAATTAGTTCTTAGGCAGCCCTAATTTATTCCTCAACTTTTAATGAGTCCTTCTTGCTCTGTCCTTCCCTCCTTTTCTCCCTCAAGTCTGAATTTGTTTGAGAGCAAGAAGAAACACTAGCTTCTGGCTTAGAAGAAGCACAAAAGAGAAGAGAACTAGATCACCTTCTGGGCCCCCATTTCCCATCCTTATAAGGAAAAGCAATAGTAAACTGATCAACAGGAAAAGCGATGACAAGGACTCTGACACTTTTGTGGTGTGAGGCAAAAGCAGGATTTGCATTTGCACAATTTCAAGGACTTTCTTCAAAATTTAGCTTCTCTGGATGTTCTTATAATGACACTGAAGAAGACACATGATCTGTTGAGGGAAATAGGTGAGATGTGGGGGAAAGAGGAGGCACTCCTTATTTTCATATGGTATTTAAACATATGATCAAGATATAACTTGCAACATTAAAAAAAAATTACCCAGTTAACTCGAACCTGCTAAAAATAACTCAGAATACCCTCCCCACGAAAACAAAACAAAATAAAGCAAAAACTCACAACCAGTTATTTTGACTGGTGAAAACAGTGACATGAAAGTAACAGATGGAAGCCCAGTTTTACTCACACAACATACTCACTAAGCACAGTCACAAGCATCCCCACAAAAATAACTTAACAATGCTGACTTTGGCCTTATGCTTAAAATATCTCCTTTAGGTTGGTTTCCTTGAAGACTTCAGGGGGCTTGTGAAAAATGACATAGAATGAAATTAACTCATCTGTCCATACCCAGAAACAAGAAAGAGCTGCCAATCACAACCTATAAAGAGGACCTTTGTCAAGTCCTTTCTCAGGATTGGAACAGGTGCTCTTTTCTTATGTATTATTTTTTTGTTGTCTGGTAGTATTTTTAGGAAAGGTGATATATCTGTACTTTTAAAAACACCACACTACATAGCATCTAAAAACTTTCATAAATCTAATAATTAAAAGTAACAAATCTTCCTGCTAATTGCTCCTCAAAGCTGTAAGAAAGGTTATTTTCTTACCTTACACCGTGGCTTCTGATCTGACAGTGTCATTCAATCAATAATTTCAATGTCAGTTACTGATTTTCACCTCTTTTATTACAAAGACTTCCAGCAATAATGAAATGGTGCTGATCTGCTTGCTTTCACTCTATATAGCGTCTATATTTATATGCTTTGCTTCTATTTGGATCTATATTTATCTGCTTTATCTGCCTACAGTGCATCTGTTTCTCATACACACAGACATATATTTATATATATACACACATACTGTATATATATAGGTTATATATAAACACACATATCCACAAAAATGTATGAATGTATGCTAGTGTGCTTACTTCAACAAGCATGCAGGTGCATAAATACTCAGACACATGACAAATATACAAAGAACATAAATGTACATGTAAACATAGTTTCACAGGGAGAAGAATATCTCAACAATAGGCCTGTCTAAATACTTGGCTGTTGGCCTTTGAGGCTTACACACCACTGAGCAACAGCCACAGACTACTCTGGGAAGAAGAAAAATCTTCAGAAGGCAAAACTATATAACTAAATAGAGAGCATTCATTCTGATTTATTCATTTTAAAGACGAGGAAACTGAGACACTGAGAGGCTAAGAGCAAAGATTTTATAGCTTTTTAGTGGCAGAGCTGGAAATAGAACCCGAGTCTCTGCCTTCTAGACACTCTTGTGCTATGCTGAATTGAAGTGATGAAAACATTTTTCTCAAACACAGTATCATCTTCTGATTTCCACTCTTTTCTACTTTACCTTTTCCTTGCTGCATGAAATCTAAGCAACCAACATTCACTGAGGGTCAGGCACTGTTCCAACTGTTTAAATGTGCTATTTCATTTAATCTGCACAATATCTTCAAAAAGTAGGTATTATTATTCATGTCCATCTTACAGATAAAAAAATCTGAGGCTTGGTGGGTTAAATAACTCACCCAAAGCGACACAGCTTGTAAGCAAAAGAGCTGAACTCCTATGATACTCCGAGGCCCATGTCTTTTCCACTAGATCATAATGCTTTCCTTAATATACACCTCAATGTCCTATGAACCTCCCCTCCTGCCCACAGCCTAACCATCATACAAATCTAATAACTGGTCTGTTTCAGGATATATAACAAGCCTAAAGCAGAAATTCTCTCAGACTAAGAAAAGTAAAGAAGGGTGGAACAGGTATAAGTTACATATCCCCAGTATGCAGCACATATCCACTACTAGAAAGCTGAAATGTGCAAAATTGCGTCCGAAAAAATTACCCCATGAGTAGTCTTATGTGATTTAAAGTCTTAATAACTTCTAGTCTGTGAACATTTTATGTCATTTTCATCAAAGGATCACAGCAAACTGATACAATTGAATCAGATGGGAAATAGAGGCAGGAGCAAGCAAAGGGAAGATAGCAAAAGGAAGAAAGAACCACAACCCCTCTTCCTCCTCTCCTGGGGCAACACTGCCAAAGCAAACACTCATATACATATACTCAAATACAAAGCTAGCACCAATAATTGGTATTTCATCCCCACCAAACTGTCTAGGACAAATTCAGAAAAGAAACTATGTCTACATATGGTAAGGTAATTTTACACAAATTTCCTCAGCTAGTAACCAGTCCTGAGCTATCCCAACACACAGGAGTTCTACACTTTGTTCAGTTCACACAGAACCCAGTACTAGGAGGTGCCATGTGGATTTGTGAAACTCCCTGGGGCATACTGCATCCGTAAGCCAAGGAACAGAAATTACACTGATCCATATATGCAGCTCTTCATCTGTGACATATTGATAATTACTCTTTATTTGTGAATTACATCCAAGTTATAAAAACAAGTTTCAGACATTTGTCACAAACAGGGTACATTTCACTTAACTCTTTCAGAACAGCATCTCGATGTGGTGTACAGGAAATGGGAGCTGTTGTACAAGGGAGTCTGATGTTGTGGAAAGATTATAACCTTGAGAGAGAGACTGACTTGAGTATGAATCCCAGTTCTTCCACTTATTAGCAATATAAATTTAGGCACATCACTTAAACAGCCCTAAATCTCAGTTTCATCACCTGTGGAATAAAGAATAAAACCACCTATTCTGCAGGAACATTGTGAGGATTAGAGATAGTCCCAGTGCAATGTCCTCCTCATAAAGAGGGGCATTAAATATTAATTATTATATGTTTAAGAAGGCCTTTTGGCTGCGACTTTCTATTGTAGATCTGATACAGAATTCTTCTGAGGTACTTTTTATGTTCATTTAATCAAAGATAAACTTTTTGGTGATCAAGTATGTTCCAAGTAATGATAGAAATAAAAGCATTTCAAGGAGTAACATTTTCACTGGAAGATCTTAAAGTACTTAATAACCCTCGACTTTCGTGATGGCTAGTACTCTCATTTAACAATTGGGCAAAATGAAGCTCAGAGATACATCCCCCAAATGAATTATAATAAAAAAATTCACCAGCAGGAGTGAGTAGAATTTCTGTCTTTAACATTTAAACCCCATAGTGTCCAGCTGAGTAATAACTGCTGCAAGGTCACAGATACAAAGGGCCATGCTTTCCCCAAGGCTCTTTGAGATTATGCACCGAGGCCAGAAACATTAGGTAATGCTGTGTACGTCTGCTGAGATAACAGGGCTGAGTCAGGGTTAGGTCAGGGTTTCAGGTTATAGGGGTGGAGTGAAGAGTGGCTTTCAGATCAAATGATGGGAGTAGTTTAATTTAAGCAGATAACAAGCCATACAGTACTTAATGTAAGAGGAAAGGAAAGGGGAGACAACCACAGCCAAGTGGGAACACAGACTCTGTGGGGCTCAAACGGGTAACTGTGCCTCACAGAGGAAACTCTCCCATGTTCATGCACACTGAGACGTGAACAAAAAAGCCCAGGGTGCAGCATAAATCCTGCCATCCCAATAACACACACAGATGTTCCACTATTGTTTTCTTTTATGCACATTTTAATTAAGAGATCAGAATCAAGCATTAAAATGTTATTAAATGGCTTGTTTACATTTTCACTATATGTCATTTATTATGCATTTTCTAAATGTGTGCATATCTATTCAGAAGGATTCTTTGGAACTTTTATATCACTGTTACAACAGTCCCTCTAACTCAGGCCATTTTTAGCGAACCAAGTAACTGTGGGAAAGACTTTTTGGTCCAAACAGTGGGGTAGAGACTCTCACTTCTTTAATTCTGTCAAGTAATGCCCATCCCCCATCAAACCACTTTGCCTAGTGAACAAACTGCACTCCAGAACTCCAACGCTACAGGAGGGCCCAGGTCCACCACAACCTTTTTGATTACTAATGAAAGACCCAATTACAAATATTGCCCCATTGTCCTCACAAGAAAATAGTCTTACTATCCACACCACACCCTTTCCCTAAGCAGTTTCGAAAGCCTCAGAAACCCCAAGCTATCACATGGAGGAACCTGGCCTCCTATCAGTGGCACAGACTCCCTTGGAAGTAGGAAGGGACACAGTAGGAGAAATGGGAATAAGTAGATGTTTTTCTCTCCTCAACCCATCACCTAGTTCTAGTCTACCACTTATGTCTATTTCCCACTGCAGGAGCCCCTTCAGTTTTTACTATTATTCTAGAGTTGAAACAGATAGCCGCACTTTTCCTTCTCTCAGACTCCACAAATATTAAGACTTATCCACACAATCCACCTGCAAGGGTGGATCATAAGTATTCTGTAGTCTGCCTGTACCATATGGTTCAAGCACTTTAACAATAGGGCATTGTCCTAGAAGCCCACAATTCGTATAATGCCTTATGAATAATGGTACACGGAGTTGTATGGTCTCAGAGGGCAGGACTCAGGTCTCCTGCATGTTCAGTTCAGTGGGCAGAATTCACGTCTCCTGCATGTTCAGTTCAGTGCCTAGAGTGCTCAATCAGTCCAAATAAAGAGTTGTTTTTTTTTTCTTTTCCTTTCTTTTTTTTTTTGTCTGTTTTTTATCCAGGGTAAGCAGAACACTTGTACAGAGCAGTCATAAAATAGGAACACATTCCAATCCCACTGTCAAATTATATTCTTTAAACTGTCTCATTTATAGCATAAATGATCTAAAAAAGGTTTAGGTATAACCTTAAGGGAAGAGTTAAATTGAGTCTGCTATAACTGGTGGACCAGATAGGACTCAAAGAAGAGCAATGGTACATCTTTATTTATTTTTATTTTTATTTATTTTTACTTTTATTTTTTATTTTTATTTTTTTGTGGAACGCGGGCCTCTCATTGTTGTGGCCTCTCCCGTTGCGGAGAACAGGCTCCGGACGCGCAGGCTCAGCAGCCATGGCTCACGGGCCCAGCCGCTCCGCGGCATGTGGGATCTTCCCAGACCGGGGCAGGAACCCGTGTCCCCTGCATCGGCAGGCGGACTCTCAACCACTGCGCCACCAGGGAAACCCCTAGCAAAGTGTTTTTTTGTGTTTTTTTTTTGTTGTTTTTTTGCTGTACGCGGGCCTCTCAGTGTTGTGGCCTCTCCCGTTGCGGAGCACAGGCTCCGGACGCACAGGCTCAGCGGCCAAGGCTCACGGGCTCAGCCACTCCGCAGCATGTGGGATCTTCTTGGACCGGGGCACGAACCCGTGTCCCCTGCATAGGCAGGTGGACTCTCAACCACTGCGCCACGAGGGAAGCCCGGTACATCTTTAAATCAAGTTTCTTTTGGAAGGAAACTTTAAGATGTTACCACAGACAGAATGAAATTGGTACAACCCTCAGGAGACTGTCTTAGCAATATGCATGAAAAACTTTAAAAGATATAAATGCTATTTGATCCAGAAATTTCACATCTAGGAATTTATCTAAAGGAAATAATTTAAGATCTGCACAAAGATTTAGAAGCGAGTGCTTACCATGGTTTACTCACAACTTTGGAAAACTGGAAACCTTGTCTGACGATAGAGGGTTGATTAAATAAATGATAGTACATCCATATATTGGAACACTGTGCAGCTATTAAAAATAATATTTTGAATACTACTTAGTAACATGAAGCAATGTTTTTGGTATATTAATAAATGAAAAGGCATACTAACCAATAATATGTAAAGGTTGATCTATTGTATAAATAAGTATTGCTAAGTTAAATATTGTTTAAGAAATGATAGATGTGTATACACATAATGGAAAGACTGGAAAATATATATGAAAACACTAAAATTCATTTTTTCTGGACAGAGGAATTTTAAGTAATTTTTGTTTATTTTGAACTTTTCCATAATTAATTTTACAGCAAAATATTACTTAAAATATTAATCTACACCAACCTTCCTTTCCTAAAGTCCTAAAACGTTATTTTCTATAGGCATTTTGCCCGTAGTAGTCTTCTCTCTCCTATTTTTAGAGAGAGTATATGCTCCTTTCTAAAATTTTTAGTGTTTGAGACTACGTAGTTATAATAGAGCCTTTACTTCTTAAATCAAAATCTTTAATAGCCCTATGATTTTTATCTTAGGCTTCTCCTTAGAAAGAATCCCAATGGCCCGTAAGTTAATCTTAAAATTAGAACAGAGCTGCTGTACCTATTTATCCTAAAGTCCTAAATTTTTCTTTCAATTCAGGCTCTGTAACAGCAATTAATATCATTAAGTTATATTATTTAGAACCACAGCATAACACGCCCTTTAGGATTTCCAAACTCTTTCATTTATTTCACCAGTACTACATTGTTTAATAGATGCTGATGCTATAGAGAATAAATGAAACATACAGAATCAGCCATTCAGAAAATATCATCACAGGCTTGGTCAAAAAAGGAGGAGCTTAGTTCAATACAGTCTAATTCCCTCTGTGGTATTTGATGTAATAATCCCTGTACTTCTCATACTGACAGCTCCTTGTAAGAGATACTACCCCTTCCACAGCTTTTATTCACCTGCACACCCATACCCAGCCATAGGTGATTGTGCAAGGGACCATAAAGTAGGAAGAAAATGGAGGAGCCGTGACAGCTCACAGGTGGTTCCAAGTTATAAAAAGCAGGAAAAGGATATACATTCTATTAATACTAAAGGAAAATTAGGCAGAAATGCAGAGAAATGCCAAGCCATGATATTTAGTCTACTATAGCAAAGTTCCACGAACTCGTGCCACAAAGGTTCCTGGCGCAGCCCTGGATCTGGAATGAACTCACCAGAACCTCTCCTTAGAATTTCTTTATTGTGCCATGTGTATCTCAAAAACATATCCTCAGCACCTGAGGAAACTGAGTCTCTATTCCTTTAAATAAAATAATAAAAACAATAACAATAATACCTGACAGCCAAACTTAGAGGCTTCATTAGAATTCAAAACACAGACTTTTCTGAAATCTGAGTTTCTGATCTCAACATGGCAATTTCAAATAGCTAAAGTGAAGCATCACAAGTTTGTATGTAGGGTCTGTGGGATTATAAATTTAGATCCATGGTCCAAGTGTAGCAACCACTTACAAAGATAGGGAGTTACTCTTGAAATCAATTTGTAGGCTTCTGGGTTCCCACTGGGTAATGGCAGCAAACTAAATTTGAACCCTCCAAACATCTTCCAAAAGTAATGTAGATTAACAAGGAGAGAAAATAAAACCACAACTTATGCCCATAGCATAAACTAAAGACAGAGAAAGCTACAAACCTCAACTTCTGTGCAAGTAAGGAAATAAACGTTCTGAAACAAGAAGAGCCAGCATGAGAGCCCACACTAGCGTGGTGACTGGAGACAGCGCTACCTAGGAGTACAGCAGGACTATTAACTCTAGCAAATAATCACAGCTTTAGGGAGGAGGTGTGCTCTGGAAGAAGCTCCCCGTGAAAAAAAACAAATGCTACAGCCCTTCCAAGACCTATGGAATCAGATTTTCCAGAAGTGATACCCATGCACCCACATTTTTAAGCTCTAAAAGTGATTCTGAAATACTCTAGAGATGAGGGCCAATGTGACTGGGTAAATTCAACCATTATAAAATCATCTCCCTTAAATTCATAAACAAAAATTCTGCTCCTGCCCAGCCAGTCCCCTTGTTCTCCATCCTTGCTTCCCCCTAAAAGGAAAGTTAATTTATATCTTTCTACATCTGCTTCTGACTTCTCCCTATCTGGAAAGCCCTGCCTATTCCTTCCTGCCTGTTTCAGTGTTCCCCCAGTTCCAAAATTGGGTTCAAGTTTTACCTCTCCTTCTAACTCACACTAATTCCACTCGCATTAGTAAACTACAGAAAATGTGTTTTCACCTCTGTCTTACATCATTATGGAAACAATAAGTTATGTTTGTCTTACATCCCAGTGAGATCATAAACCATATGTGTCCTCAGGAAGTGTTCATATGGTTTTGTTGGTACCTCTTTGCTATACACATCCGGGACGTTCCAAAGACAGCAGAACAAATGAAAGTAGCACCTGTATATTCATCATCAAATAACACAGGGTGTGCACATTTACCTCCAGAAACTGCTCATTGTCCATTCCTTGCATTCCATAGGCTTACATTCTAAAAATAATGCTTATGTAGAGATGAAAAAAAAAAAGGGTTTGCATCTCCAGCCCTCATCCCTCCTCTGGGCTCCTAAGTTATATATCTAACTGCCTACTCAGTTTCTTCACTTGGATAAGAATCTCAAAGTCAACATGTCCCCAGATTAACTCATAATTATCTCTGCCCCCAAATCTGCCCTTTCTTCCATATCCCCATAGCACCCAACTCCATGGGGTTACTGGTATTGCCATTCATCCAGTTGCTCAGGCCAAACACCTGTGACTCATCACGCCTGATGTGTTTCTTTCTAATCTACACCACATCAAGCCCCTCAGCAACTGCCTTCAAATTACCGCCAAATTATTCAGAATTGAATCACTTTTCCTCCCCTCCACTGCCATGGCCCGTCTCATACTCGGCTACCACAATAACTCCTAACTGGTCTTCCTGCTCTACGCGTGCCCCCTCCACAGAGTAGCCAGAGAGCTCTTTAATCTATAAATCAGATCTCACACCCTTTTAAAACCCCTCTTATGACTTTCCATCAGTCTTTACCATGCTCTTCCTGGAATATTTAAAGTTGTTCTTACTTAACAATATCTATTCCCTCTGCCTAAAATCCTCTTCTTCCTGATCACCTCATGCTTAGCTCCTTCTCATTGTTTAAATCTTTGCTCAAATGTCTCCTGCTCAATGAGACATTCCCTATTAACCTTATTTCAAACATCATTTTCTCTATTACTTATCCCTATTTTCTACCCCCTTACCCTGCATTATTTTTTTTTGCCTGATCTTATCATTATTTAAAATGATACATTTTCACTTACCTAATTATTGACACTCTCTCCTTTCACTACAAAGTAAGTTTTATGGGGGACTTTTTAAATTTCTCACTATATTCCCCGTAATTAGAATAATGCCTGAAACATTACAGGTGGTTGATAGATCTTAAGTGACTGAATGAATAAGTGGATGGCTAAAATGTTCCAGTACTTATCAATCTCACCCCAGTCACATCAACTTTAATAGAAAATCTTTGTTCTGCATTACGTAGTGGCTGCTCTAGATTGTCCCAGAGCTCTCTGTTCTTTCCATCTCACTGCGCAGGCCACTTACATGTTACAGCTCAGGTCTTAGAATACTGTTCTCAGAATACAGTCAAATAAGATAGTTAATTAAAAATACTATCTCTGAGTCTATAAAGGGAATAGTTTTCCCAGCCCAACTGACCCTGGTGATTTAGACTGGCATGGGATGCTGACATGGCGATCTTGTGCCTGAGGAACTCCCAATCTGGAGGGGAAGTTTGGCATCCTTTTATTGTGAAAGTACCAAGTACAACTGCTCTCTGTGTCCAAAAAGTTCAGAACATTTCTGAGTAGATAGTAGGGTTCCAATAAATGTTTATTAAACAAGTGAACCAACTGATCTGTGAAACATACAATAACAGAATTTTAAGCGCTGCTCTTCTATGTCTAAGATTTGTGATAGTGCTAACTGATCTCAGTGAATAAAGCACTTGCCTCAGCTAGACATATGATATATAAAATTCATTCTTGCAGTCTTTTATCCCTTCGTAGATTAGATTGCAAAACTCATTGTGAGGGACCATGTATTATCTATCTTGCATCGCCGGTTCTTAGCATGGCATCTAGCTGTAAAAGGAGAAAAATTCCAAAGCAAAGGATAAAGAAACTCGAAGTCCTGGCAGGAATCAGTGAGTATAAAAGAATGCCAGTCTGACATCACTGTCAGATGTTAGGTGATGAAAATCATGCCAACTAACATATGGATTCCTACCCTGTTTCTATGGAAGACTTGAGCTCTAAAATTATTTCCTCAACACAGGGGATCAGAGCTGATTCTGATTATTTACTATGAGACTGCTACTTTTCAGAATATTGCTGATCAAAGTGCTAGACACTCAATGCACGAAAATCTGCACCTCTTAACTCTCTCTTACAGTTAGGTAAAATGTTTTAGCAAATGGATGTTTAAAAAAAAAAAGGGTTCCTAACGGCAGTCTGTTCACTAAATATGAAAGTCTCTTCAAACATAAGATGAAATATATAATACAACCATTAACTCAAATGCCTTGAGAGTATCCATCATGATTAGGGTACTAATTTGCCTTGGTTTGCCTGAGACTGAGGAGATTCCTGGGATGTGGGACTGTCAAGGATAAAAAAGGGAAATTCTGAGCTAGCCAAGGTGACTAGTATAGCTTGCTAATTTAATCATCAGATTTCATATGTATCTATATGTAGGATTTATATATAGCTGTAGAATATAAAATAGATAACTAGGTATTACCAGGCTACAAATACAAGAGGGTGAAGAATTAGCCTTGTCCTAGTACACCATATGAAGTGCAAATCCCTTCTTTCGTTTTCTCTCCATTTCCCTCCTATGTTGGCCCTCTGACTTATGTTTTAAAATTGTATGCTTGTATTGATTTTATCATAGTCAAAGGATATTAATTTGGGTGTTAGGACAATTTCCATCTCTTCAGAAGAAAGGGAAAAGTGAGACGCAGCAATGGAGACTGGTCTCTATTGATGCATGAGCTCATCTGTTTTTAACAATCCCAAATGTGGTAATTTATGATGGCGATGTCACTGTGGGGAATTAAAATTTTCCTAACTCAGAATGTGTGTTTTCTACATATTCCAGAACTGAACACATGCAGATTAAGTTCCATAATCCAAGGTGAGATCTAAAAATCTGATTATCTCAGCCCAAATTCTGCTGAGGTATTTATTATGACAAACTGGGACAGACCCTTGTGGTCTCCTCTGTCTCCTCCAGATTCTCTGGCCCCCTCACAAGCATCATCTGGCTTTAAGAGGCTCCAAAAGAGTAATAATCAGTCTTTGGGCAAAGAATAGCCATCAGAATCTGGACTTCAGTCTGAAAAATATTGCATTTTCCCAAGAGTTTACAATGCGAGATTCTAAATATTGAAGGGCAATGTCTTCTTTCTAAATATCTCTGGTCAGTCTTAGCAACTAGACCTACCTTCAAGGCTCCATTTCTTTTGTGTCTTTTAAATTTAATGATAAAGAAGAAATATCTAAATTTATAATACCCATGAAACAGCTAAGTTAGGAAAAAAATTCTATTTGATGTGAGTCTGTTTTTGTTTTAAGCTCCCATGACTAAGAAGATCAACAGTTACCCACATTTGTAATATTTATGCCTCCTAGACTCAGTGTAATGAGTTTCATCTCTGATTGAATTTTTATAACTGATTTTCATTTACCTGTGAAATAGAAAGCCTTGGTAGGCTCTTGCCCTACAGAATCAGATGCAAAAGTTAGTTCTATTGCCAGGAAGAGAAGGAAAAAAAAAAAAGTCACCCTAATACACTGCTACAGCATTCCTCTGGTTTTTGCAGGAGAGAAAAGCTATGGGCTCCAGATATAATTGCCAAAATTCATGAAGTACAGAAGACTGATTAATCTAAACCTGAAAATCATAGTCTTCAGCTGTCTTCCATGAAACTGTGGTGTGTCCTCTTAACTTTGACCAAGTGCCCAGTTAAGGGAATTCTTCCACGAGATGAGCATGTTTCGGAGCAAACTCTTATCCTAATTGATGGTTTAAGGAAGCCCAACCTTACATTCTGTTCAGAGCTTTGGTTAAGTAGGCAAGCCAAAACAGAGGAGACATGACTTCCTCCATTTAACTGGCTAGAACCCAGGTTAAACTAATTCAGCCTAAATAAAAAACCTCTGCTTTTCAATCCCTTTGTTCTCTTGGATGTCACAGCTCCCTGCTCTATTCGCACTTCCTTTTATAGACTTTCCTCACCAAGCATTTCAGGAAAAAAAAAAAAAAGCTAAATAAAGATCACAGCCTGTTCCATTGTGTCCCCTTCTTCTTCATCATCTTCTTTTCCATTTGTGCAATGTTGTGGCACCTATTAACTACCAATGTTTTCAGAATGACATTATACAAGGTGCAGGCTGTACCACTGTGCCCTAAAAATATCAACAACTGCATTAGTCTCACAATAATTAATGGCAGGCATTATGCAAATGACAACTTTTTCGCTGCAAAATAATGACATTTCTTCATTTTGAGCAGAGTTATGCAAAACAATGAATTTAGGATGATAAATCACACAGGAGAATTAAGAAAGCCATAACGTTCCTGCCCAGGCAGGCAGAAAGATAGACAGACCAACAATTTAGAAGACATTGTTTGTTCTCACACCACTATAAAAAATCATAGCCAGTCGGCCATTAATGTGTGGGGGTTTTTTTCCTTCTCCCCTTTAGGCAACAATGCATAAGGGGATGCTAAATTCTAGCAATTGGATCATTACAAGTCACAAGCAAATTTTTCTTTATTAACCTTAATAAGTCATTCACTCACAGACTATAATCATCAGGCAAATAAAAAGTATCACATGCCATTCTGCTACACATTAACTAATTCCTTATGCAAACATCACAACATATAGCAATTACTGCCGCTCAAAAAAACAAAGTCATTTTCAATTTATTTTATTGCTTTTATACTTGGCCATTTCCTGTAGCACATTATCGTTTCTTTCCATAACAACCCGAGGTGGAATGGAGAAGAATTTCAGTAGAAATGAGCACTTCTTCTAGCCACTTTTGTCACACGTTTTTCCCTTCCTGGGTCGGCTAAGGGAGGTTATTAGGGTATGTGTGTGTTCTTTCACAGCACATCTCCCACAAGCTCTGATTGGAATGGCACACTCCGCCCCTATCCCTGTGGCAAAGAGGGTAGGGGGCAGGCAGAAAGACTGGATCTGTCTCCCTCATTTGCCACCATAATGCTGCCAGCTTTCCTTGATTCTGTACAACAAGGTAAAAGCGCAGGTTTAGATTTGCCACTAACAGGTGAACATTAAAGTCAATATATTCAATGTTAACCTGAGAGATGCCCATTATGTTTAATGAGAATTATGAGGCTAGTTCGTCATGCTTCACTCAGCCCATACCATGTCCCTTCAAGAGAGCTAAGTCAGAAAAACAAACAAACAAACAAACTAACTAACTAAAACAAGAGAGCTAAGTGAAGAGCAATAATATATATTAAAACCCCACCCCCCCAATGTTAAATAGACCCTCTTTGATTTTTCTGTTTTATTCCACATCACCCTTTATCCAAAGCTCTCAAGATGTGAAACAAACACTAAGTAAACCTTATATACAGCCAGTAGATTTTTTTTAGCCCATTTTACAGACTGACAAATGGATTCTAAGCAACTAGTGGCTTTTCACAAAGTTGGACAATGAAACAGGTCGGATCTGACAAACTCTCCAATGTTTTAACCTCTGAGGCCCATGGCCTCTTTCTCATAATCATGAGCACACTTTTCTGCTGGTAAACAATTAGGCTGAAAACAGTCTGTACTTGTCCCTGTTCACACAATAGGATCATCATCTCCCTCCGTTCTCCTAAATCCACAATCCATCCCCCCGTTTTTAAGGTAGAACATTTCCAAAATACACAAAGGAAAAACTCCCTTTTCAGTTTTTCTTCCTGAAGGTAATAACATTTTGCAGTTCTCCTTAAATAAAATCCAGCCCATGCTGGATCAATAAGAATGATGCCCATTTCCCTAATGGCAGCCGATTGCCATTTGCTATTCAAATCAGACTAGATAAATTACAGTACATGCCAGGGAACAGGCCAGTGAATTAAGACAGGCCTCCAGAGGACCAGCGATATTATTAATCTTTTAAGACACTATCATATTTCTTCTTGACAGTGTGCGTAGACTCTCAGACACACTGCACCCAGATTGAAATATCAGCTGCTGAAAAAATCAATAGTGTTAGAAACACAATAATTTTTGGTCTGCAGGGCCTACACTAAGCAACACTTGTACCCCTCTGTGCCACCTCTTCTCCTCCTTCCCATTTCCCATTTTCTCCTAGTACCTTCTTGCTCTTCCCTTTCCATTCTCTGGTTTTAAAAGCTATGAGCCCAAAGGACGAGATACTATCAAGTTTCCACTGCTAACACTGGTCATTGTGGTCAGAGCATTGATTTTCCATGGGCTGTTTGAGACAAAATTTCACTAGACTAGTAAACTGTTTTGGTGTGGGGCTGTTCTTCCTAAGCTCTTAATATAGAACCCCCAAACCCTGTGCACTTGGTTCTGTTTTAAGAAGAAATGCAGATATTTAGGGAGGTGGACGTACCCAGAAAGCCCTGGGGAAAGTAGAATGGAAAGAAAGAAAAATAATGGGAACCTGGACCAGAAATGAAAAAAAAAAAAAAAAAAAAAAAAAAAAACCCAAAAAACAAAAATGCGCATTCACTGAAGAGTGAGGGGAAGAAACAAAACAAAACAAAAGCCTACAGGACAAGTAGAGGGAGAGCACTGCATGGTGGGAAGAACTTTGAATTATATTCTGAACATTTGGGTTTAAAGCCCTGACTCTGCTGTCTGCACACTGTACGATTTTGCTCTTTCAGAGACTTGGTTTCCTTATCTGTTAAATAAACCAATATAACCACTTACCTTGTAACAGTCTTGTGAGGGTTAATTAGCAAGATGTGATTTCTTTTGAAATAATATGGTGCTTTCTAAATGGTAAAAAATGGTATAAATTTTATTTCTACTAGAGAGAGATTTCTGAAATATGTCTTATAATTTTTTCCTTACATAGAATTAGAATACCATAACTGAACTTAAGATGTTACCAATAAATAACTAGACTGTCAGTCACAGAAATGTTATTTGGGGCCATTTTACCAACAGCTGGCAGAACTTGAGCTAGAACCCAGATCTGCTGAATATTAACCAATACCTTTCACATTTTACCAGACTGGCTTTGCCTTTTCCATATTTCTTTTTACTCTAGATTTGATTCTTATTCATATTGTTTTTCAACTGGGGAAGCAGATTAAACAAACAAATGTGAAACATAAAACAAGACAAAAAAAACTACCATACTTTGCAAATCTTGATGATATTCTCTTGATCCCAAGTCTCCCTCAGTTGCTTCCCATTTGCCTTATTCCTTTCATAGCAAAATATATTGAAAGAATTGTTTATGTTGGCTATTACCGTATCTTCACTTTCTATTCTTTCCTCAACCTATTTCAAGGAGACTTTTATTCATTCTATTTACTGTATCTGCTGTTGCCAAATCCAATGGTCACATTTTCATTCTCATCTTACTCAACTTCTCAGCAGCAATTTAACATGGTTAGCCACTTCCTCTTACTTTAAACACTGTGGCTATCTTCTGGGACACCTCTCTTTCCAATTTTTCCTACTACCTTATTGGGCACTTAAAACCTATTTAAGTCTCATCAAATTTGAAATCTGTTGCTAGTAATTCAATCTCAAGTTATTTCTGATTTGGGATAAAGACAGCATATTTGGCAAAACAATCAACTCTTAGAAGGTGCCTGTGAGATTCTAGGTTTTGAATGTCTGGCTTTATGACTTTGAAATGAAGAATAGAGCAGAAAACCTAGCTCTTGATTTGGCTTGAAGGTTGTTTATTCTTGCTGCAAAAAGTATTAGCAACTAGCTTTAGAATATCCATAAATGATCCTTTACCTAGAAACTTGCCAAATGGACAGATTTCTACATATGGGCAAAATGTAGAGTGTCTTCAATGGCTCAGAATTTCAGAGACCTCCATATTAAATTTGAAAGTCACATACATGCAACAACACCTCATAGTTCTCCCAGATTAATTTAATTGCTCTACCCAGTTTCTTCTAACAACTGTTCCTTGAGGTCTACATCATAAGAAGTAGAGATGAAAACCATTCCCAAATAATCCAAAGTAACCTGAATATGGTTTCAGTGCTAGGTTGTACCCCTGAATCCTAGCAAAAGCATGAAGAATTTCTTTTTAAGATATACTCTAGCAATCATCAGATAGAGCTCTTTGTCTCAGGAGAAGAAACAGTCCTTCTTGACTTATGAAAGCAGCTGGAGGGCAGTACCTGAACAGGGTGATTTCTCACCCCATGTCTGACTCCAAGTTTTGATCAGAATGTAATATATAAAGTCAATGACACAAAAAAATATTGTAAGATAGCACAGGGCTGATCAAAGCCAAAAATTATTCAAATACACTATTTGGAGAGAATCCCAACAACTTCTTTTGAATGTGATATTACCAGGAATATGAATAAAGGGCATTTTCCTAAGAAAAATAGGATGTCCCCATTATTTGCAAGTCACCTGCCATCTAGGAGTAAACTCTGCCTCCCCTTTCTGCTTAAATTCTTCCACAAAGTCAGCCTGCCAGGCCTATAACTAAGGTCTTCTTTTATCTAGACTAGAACAAATATTCCATTTAGAGTCATGAGAACATATCAGCAAAATTCCCAGAGTTAATATTTTTATTTAATTATATACACATATATTTATTTTTTTATGTGTTGTTCCACTAAGTTAAACTTCAACTATATTAATCCAGGGAAAAACCCCTGATTATCAACTAACAATTTTGTAAACAGTTATCTCATGAGTTAAATATTAACTTGAAAAATTTAACTCAAAACTCCAAACAAGCAGGAGCCAAAAGGCCAGTAGGAAGGAGTAAAGATTTTGCTGCCTCTGGTATATCAGGTTCCTTTGGAAGACTGTGACATAGTAAAGTGAGGGAGTATTCTGGTGGCAGCTGGATGGTTTGTTGGAATAGGGGCAAAGGAGAGGGGAAGCAAGAAAGGAGCCTGGAAGACACCTACTGCTTATCATCAAAATCTCTAAACTTGGAGCAAAGAGGTCAGACCTCATGGAAAAGAAAATTCATAAGAATATGAATCCACTGGTAATGTCCATAGGAATTCAGGGATAATAAAGGTATGCACTTCAAGAATATGGACACACAAAAAATCAACACAGTTTAAGCTATCCAATACAAGCCTGGCTGGACCACACTGCCAGCCTGCGGTGAACCTCAGGTGGAGCATTCTGGTACCACTCTCCCACTAGAAACAATGGAATGAAGACTGATCTACTTGTCCTGGTCCCATTTAATAATAATAAGAAAACAAAGATGTCTTCCTGCAGTACTGGGTTGTTAGGGACTGTGATTTCAAGTTCCAAGCCATCATCAAACTGTCCATCAATTTACTCCCTGATAAACAGAAACACCCACCTATGAAAAAAAATGAATCTAGGCAGTAGACTAATGTCTGAACAGCAATACTATAAATATTGACTTTGGTGAGGTTTTTGACTCAAAACTTTCAAAAGAATCCACATGGCCAAATAATTTGCACAATCTTATATCTGTGGTGTAGGATAAAGTTGATTTATTTTTAATGCTGTTTAAGGAATGGTTAGGAACTGTTAAGATTCTTCCTGTCAGTCTGTTAAAGATCAGTCTTGCTTGCTGATTTCTAAAAGAAATTATGAAAAAAGGAAAATATTCTCAGTGAAGATCTTTTAAGGAAGGCTCCCATTTGCCCTGTAGATGGAAAGAGTGAGACCAAATAATGTGAGTTGCTCACAAGAGGGATGAGACCAGATGGAAAAAAGGAGAAGATACATGAATGTAGAAAGTACCATCCTTAGATACACATGCATATCTTGTTTAGATTCAAGACATATAATATGGCTCATGAGACCTTTTGATGTTTTTAACTACATACTTAATACATGGACACACGCTTGCTGGAAAATATTTAGACACTATAGACTATATGTTGTACTCACAGAGTTTTTTTTATAGTTTATAAAATGCTTTCACTAAATTAGCTTTTGATTTTCTGACAACTCCAAGAAGTAAAAAAGAGCAGGTTCTGTCATCTTTGTTCAATAGACAAGCCAGTTTCACTCTAGCATTGATGTAGGTGGTACAGAACGAACTTGAACAGAGGAACTAGGACCCATTAGCATCCTGGCAATCCATATGAACATGAGGAGGGAGGGGGTAGAGCATGATGACAGTGAAATGGAAAGACTTTATAAGTAAGTGATCAGAGGATGGTAATCAAGGAGGGAGAGGTTTCAAAATATTCAAAAGGAAGTATAGACAAGCACCATTGCAGTAACCCAAGCAATATCTAGTAGTGTTAGTAGAAAAGGAAAGAAAATGAAATGTTCTCGAGACATTGTGAAGGAAGAAATGGTAACTAATATTTATTAAACCTCTACTATGTGCCAGGCACTGGACTATGTGCTTTACGTAGATTAACTCATTTAATCTTCACGTCAGCCCTAAAAGACAAGTAACTTTATTGTTTCTGTTTTACAGATGAGGATTAAGCAACTTTTTCAAGTTTACACAGTTAATATGTGACAAAATGGGATTCAAACCCAGATCATCTGACTCCAGAGCCTGCCTGCTTAACCTCTATGCTTAGTGGTTAAGCATAGGCTTAGGGGTCTTGGTGGTGCATTATAAATGAAAAGATCTGATAGAACATGATGATTGGTTGATTACATATGAGTCATAAGACCCTGAGATCTTTGGGAATCTTGATTCTGAGATTTTGGGGTGATGGGTAGAATGGTAATACTATGAATAAAAACAGGCAAATGAAAAAGATCTTCTGGATTTCATATTTTACATTTGCTCTTAATGGTCCAATTGCTTTTTTGTATTTAAAATGTCAATTTACCATAAAAGTCACAAAAGCAACTGAACCACCAAACTTAAAACCTTTTGAAGATAGATACTGGCTGATGCTTCCTTCCTAGTTTTACTAACGAATATGTGGAGTATAGCACAGTGCTTGGTATATAGGAGATGCACAACAATAATGTGTTAAATAAATCATTAGAGGGTTATTAATCATAAGTAAGTGAGAATAAAGGGTGGGTGGGTAGTAGAGTCAAAAGTGTATGACCCAGAGTCAGACAACTCTTGGTTCAAATCCTGGCTCAGCAACTTTACAACTAGAGGACGTAGGGCAAATTACTTTAAACATTTTGTGTAATATGGTATCTTTCTGGATTTAGTACTTCTTTGTAAGGCAGTGGGTCTATGGAGACCTAGAAAGGATACCCCCAAAGGCCATTATCTCTGACAGAAAATCTTCAACACTCTTCTCTTACTGAGTTTAATTTACAAAAATTACATTGAGACCTATACAAAAAAAAAAAAATCTGCCAAGTAATTGCCAGTTTTAAAAGAAAAATAAATTATTTTCAGAGAAGTGAAAACCAGAGTTTCAACTGAGGGGGAGATTTTAATTGCAGGGAGACATATCAGCTGAATGGTTCAGCTTGGACTTGTGGGATCAGTAGCAGCCAGTGGGATACATATTAAAGAAAAACCAAGTTTAATTAGCCTTACGATTTTACATAGCTTGGCTCTTCCCTCCCACACCTAGTCTGATTCCAGTGGGTCAATATCCTTTTCAATCACGCTCTCTTCCATCTTTTTCTCAGTTGCTGTCATGACAAGCCAATGGGAGAATGACATACAGATGAAAACAAGGCTTGAATAATTACTGCACTGCGGCTGGTTGTTGTTTGAGCATCATTCTATTTCTTCCAATCGCACAGGTCCTTGGACTTCACAGTCCTGTGTTTCAGATGGGGGTGATGCTGATTATATTATGACATTACAGCAAAGACAGGCAGATCAGACAAAGTGAATTTCACTCCGTAATTAAACTGCAGTATCTTTTGTTGAAAGTCCAGGGCAGGATTAATCAAAAGGTAGCTCTTTATCATCTCGATTAGTGCTGGGATTTGACGAGTGAATTCTGATTTGATAGCCAGCTCTGAGTCGAGCTGACTGGTGGCCCCATATCTGTCTAACTGGCAAAAATAATATCAGATCAAGATACATTTGCAAGGTTATACCCTTTCCTTTTATTTTTATCTGAAGGAAATTCAGATAGATTCAAATATGCTGGCATTTACATTACCCTGTTTCCTATTACAAAAACGTCTATTGAAAAGAACATGTCCTTCTAAACCCAACAGCATTTTACAAATGATTTCCCATAATTCCACTTAGCTCCATGCTCTAATGGCTTCTTATTTCTTGCCTTTTCTTTATGTGAGACTCAAATCTGAATATTGGATGGCCCAAGCAACAGCTTCTAGAGCTGCTCACAGGGTCCCCTTTTATTTCAAAGGACTCGTTGTTGTAGAATTTATAAAGGGATTTTGCTTCCTTCAACTGCTCTTTTAAAGTATATGATATTCCCAAATTCTTCATAAACTAATGAGTTGGATCAGTGATTCTCAATCCTGAATCCCTACAGAAGCACCAGTGTGGCTTTGTAAACAATCAGCCACCTAGCCCCCACTCCAGACCCAATGATTCAGTATCTGTGGGGTTAGACCCAAGCATCTGTATATTTTTAAAAGTTCATAGTTGATTTGAAAGTGCTGCCAGGGTTGAGAACCACTGAGTCAGCTATACAGCACATCAGCTGTACTTGCAAAAGACTCATCAAAACAAGCCATTGTTAAGGGAAATGAAGCCTGATATTGTGAAAATTTTCTTAATAAAATTATAAAAATGTTTATTTTAGTAACATTTGCATAGAAAAATACATATCAGGTCTTTTAAGGGCTAAAGAAGACAAGGCAGATTATAAAACAGACAGGTTTATGTAGACAATGCTTCCATTGATCCCTCTGATAACATTGAAGGTGATGATTTACTGACTGAGCTCATCACAAGATAATACTATAGCTACCAGCCATATAATTTAAGATGACTCTTGACTAACCTCATAAAATCTCAGAGTTTGGACACAAACTTGGAATTAGCTGTTATCTACTTTAATACTTTTACTATTCAGCTGTCTTTTTAGAAAAAGGCAGGATTGAAAAGCTCTGATTTCAAATTCTGACTCAGCCTTGTTTTAGAGTTTAAGAACACACATTCTGGAGTCAAACTGAATCCAATTATCAGCTGGTTGGCCTTCAGAAAGGTATTTACTTCTCTAAGCCTCAATTATCACATCTCTAAAATGGGGCTAAGAATCTTATCTCACAGAGCTATTTGGGTTTTACACTGATTAATTTAGATAACAGTGCCTGGCAAACAAAAGTATCGGAACTAAATATCTGTTGAAAGCAAATGCAATGTTTACTAAAAGTTGGCACTGAGCCTCTGTGCCTAAAAACTGTCAGTTTTGAGATTCATATATCAGTTTTCTGGAAGATTTGATCCACCAGGGAAAAAAAGAATAAATCTGAATAGGAAAGGTGTTCAAATTTTTTTGTGCATAAGCATCACCTTATGCACAAAAGTGATTGTTAAAACTGTAAATTGCTGGACTCCAATCCCAAAGATTCTGATACAGTATTTAGGGATGAAATCCAGGAATATGCATTTTAGCAACCATCCAGGTGATTCTGACTCAGGGTCAAGGATCCTCAAGTGGATAAAACAGCTATAAAGGAATAGAAATTAGTCAACAATTTATCCCCCCAAAAACCACAGTGTGGCCTGACTTGGAAGAGACAATGCTTTCTGTTCCTTAGGTCAGAATTCAGTTAGATGAATTTAAGTTATGCACAGATGTAACATATTCATAGAGTATGATTATGCTCTGAGTAAAAAGTCTATTTTTTCTTTAATTAAATATACTTCCGGAATAATTATCATTTAGCCACTAATATTATCTTCAATTTTTCATCACCACTAGGTACATGTAAGTATATAGTCATGGGTCAGATTCATTATCAACTCATCGTTTTCCTTTTATAAAATAATAAAGTAACTTTCTGAAAATTGGTAAATTCTCTAAATAAACAAAAGTAGCTATTTCCTTCTTTAAATGCTTTATAGAATAAAGTATTTTCGAAATGCCTTAATTAAAACTGATGATGAAAATCAGTGCATAATTGTAAGTTGAATACTTTAAATGAAATTGATAAATTAGTCTGCTAGAATGCAGATACCCAACCTATTATTGGAGACTGTTCTGGATCTAAGGGGAAACTTTAAACATTTTCACTTCCAAGATTTTCCTAAGGAAAGACAGTGAGACAAATGCCAGAACTAGGTTTAGTATATAATATATATATCAGCAGATAGGCATTAATTCTGTATATTCTAAAAGTTACTGTATAAGACAACAAGAAAATTATGGCCTCTAATTGCAACTGAGCATATAGTTAAGCTAGGGAGAAAAAAGATGCCAGTAGGAGAAAAGTTTATTAAACATTACAGGACAATATAGCCTAGTGGTCAAGTGTAAGTCTTTTTAATACATAATGTGTGACCTGGGATAAGCTACCTAAGGTCTCAGAAACTCAGGCACAGTATTTCTTTGAGAGGGTTGAGGTGACCATAGTGGGTACTGAATAAATGTAAGCTGTTGTTTATCGTAACAGTTGACAATTTCTTAGATGAGATCTGTTACAGGTAAGACTTAAATGAATGGTACAGACATTGAGAACTACAGAACCCCAAATTACGAGATTGTCTTCATGACTGGTAAGGTTTTTGCAAGGAACGGTATTTGAGTTGGATATTTCAGAATGAATGAGATTTGACTAGACAGAGGGTAAAAGGCCATTTTAGGCCGGGCGGGGGGTGGGTCTTGATATGAGCTGCAGGTCAGAGGTAAAAAGTGTTTAGGGACTGTTAAATAGTTTAGGGTAAAACTGTGAGAGATAATTTGGGTTAAAACAATAGAAGGTTCTGAATTCCAAAAGTCACTTTTGGCTTTTTCGCAGAATTTTTAATTGCTCAACTATTTTCCCAGTGTAATTCAATATCTCTTTAGAACAGTGGTTCTCAAATTTTGGTATGCACCATAATCACCTGGAGGGCTTGTTCAAACACAAGCTGCTATACTCCACCTCAAGGTTTCAGATTCGATAGGTCGGGGTGAGGCCCAAGAGTCTGTGTTATAATGTATTCCTGGTGATGTTAACACTGCTGGTCACTGTGACCCATGGCTTTAGAAGATGATAAGACAGAGATGGATGGAGAAGGATTTTCCTTAAAATAAGAAATAATTCAATAACTGAATAGCCCTCTTTATTTCCTATAAAATTTCATCCTCACTTTCATGCCAAATCATAGAAAAACCTGCATGGAGGTTACTTACGGAAAAAAATGCTCACTTTGACTTCCTAATCTATCAAGTCCAGGTCCTTAACTGTGGGAATGAGGGGCCCCTGATCCAAAGGACCCCAGTCCAACCAGCCTAGAAACTTAAAGAAGACTTAATCAGCATTAAGGATGTTCAAGAATTGAAAATAATAAAGCCAAGAGATTTGAGAAGGTGGGTGGACTTTTTATTGCAAAGAGCCTCTATCAATCTGTGCTAGACATTTTTTTTTTTTTTTTTTTTTTTTTGCGGTATGCGGGCCTCTCACTGTTGTGGCCTCCCCCGTCGCGGAGCACAGGCTCCGGACGCGCAGGCTCAGCGGCCATGGCTCACGGGCCCAGCCGCTCCGCGGCATATGGGATCCTCCCAGACCGGGGCACGAACCCGTATCCCCTGCATCGGCAGGCGGACTCTCAACCACTTGCGCCACCAGGGAGGCCCTGTGCTAGACATTTTGTACTTGGGTTACACTTAACTGCCTGCCTCATAATCCACAAACTATTTTCAACTTCCCTTCATTTACCTTTTTCTTCTCTTCAACAGGCACTCAGGAATGAGCAAGGAGAACAAGACGTCTCAACTTAGGCCTGGGTCACTGTTTAAGCATCTCCATCTCCTGCTTCAAAATCTTTCTCCAAAACATACTTCTACTATGTAGTGACTATACTTTAAGAAATATTTTAAAAGGCAGAAAGAGGAAATGGAATGCTCTGAGAGACTTTATTTTCTATACATGACTCCGAGGGCACTATCTCACAAGTTAGTACTTTATTTTCAATGGCAGACCAAAAAATGTTGTGTTTTAAAATTCATGTAGAAGTCTTCATAAAAAAAAAAAAAGTCAAAAATGGATCTAAAATGTTTGAAACTCCAAAAATCTCTCCGTTAGAGCAGCTTGTTTATTTCCTAGCCATTTATCTTTTCTTAAAATAAGAAGCCATATAATTACAAAGTATAATTAATAATAATAACAACAATTACCACAAGTACAACAGAAATAGTGGTAGTAAGCACCATGGGCCCAGATCCTCATACTTATAAAAGATAGGAATTTGTCTCAGTATTTTCAAGAACAGACAGCAGCCTAATAATACAGGGGAAAATATATGAAAGGAAAAAATCTTTTCTATGCTCCCTTGAAAATAGCACAAAAAAGTAGACAATAAACTTTAATACCTGTTGTTAAGGATCTTCATTTTATAGATAAGTTCAGGCAACTTAAATAGACAACAACATGAGGCCTCTAACGTCTCTTAGGAAACAGTATCAACATTAATTCCTGTCTGGTCCCAATTCCATTTCTAATTAAGCATCCCCATCCACTCATAAGAAGAAAGAAATAGCATTTGTATAGTGTTTTACAGTGTGTAAAGCACTTTCACAAACATCATATCATTTGATTGTCTCAACAACCCTGTGGGATATGTAAGTAGGGAGAGTATTAATATTATACACATAAGAAGATGAGAGAATTAAGGATCAGAGAAGAAGGAAATAAATTAATCTTTACTAAATATCTACATTGGGTCAAACTCTATTCAGACTTGAAAAGAAGCCTACATATAGAGTTTTACATAACATGAAATAGGCTCAGAGAATCTGATACCTGCCCAAGATTACAAATGGCAGAGCTAGGACTTGAATGTAGATAATCCAGTTCAAGATGCCCTGCTCTTCCACCAAACCCTAGCCTTGACTCTCAGTTGTAAATGTCTAGTTACAGTAACTGGCCCTCTTGAGAGGAAGCTTGTTCAGTTGCCAAATACCATAACCACTACTAGTTTCAGGGTTTTTGTTTATTTTTAGTTAGTCTGATGAAAAAGGTATACATGCCTTGAGAAAATGTGCATCTTTATAATATCTAGTATGTCAAGAGAAAAAAAAAAGAGAATGCATTATTTCATTGGCTTAGAATACTGACTTTTAAAAGTCAGTCCAACTACCCACTGACACAAGAGACAACAAAGTCCCATTTCCAACAAAATACTCATTACAAGAAAGAGAAACTGAAAGACTAATCAATCTCAAAGGCTAGATTCTGGCATAAGCTCAACTTTAAACTATTATTATATAAATAAGTGGCCAATACACATTCATGCTAAAATGAGGAAAAACAGCAGAGTGTGTATGAACAAAATAAATCATCCATTCCTTGTTTTGTCTCAAAGCTATAGATTCAGATTTGGAACCTCTTGACAATACCACTTTTTATTTTTATTTTTTATGTGCATTTATTTGTACAATTTGTCTGTTTTGTTTTAAGATATGAGTTATAGTCTCCCTCTACTTATGTAGGCACACCTTCTGACTTAAGAATATTTAAAGGTTTGACAAAGCAACATCCTCCCACAGAAGAGACAGAGGTTTCACCTAGAAGGTATCTTGGGAATTTGGGCTGCAGAGGTTAAGGGAGGTCTAGGATATAAGTAAATATTTGTGAAATTAGATTGAATTTTTGAATATTAAATGAAGGCATTTATTGAAAGAAGACTGCTCTATGTACTGAGCAATTACCTTGTTACTGAGCATTTTCAGAGAATTGCAGAATTTCAGAGTTGATGCTGTACTGGGGATTTTATTTTTATAATGACAGAATATTTGTGTTGGACTTCATTAAAATTATATATTACAATCATCTGTCTAAGGCTTGAATATCCTGTAAACATCCATGTAAAGCAGTTGTCTACGCTTAAACACCTTGATCTTAGGGAATTAATATTTGTTGATATTAGGGACTGTTGGAAACTGAATATGTTTCCTTCCTCCCCCTTTCATATGTTGAAGCCCTAACCCCCAATGTGACTGTACTTGGAGATAGGTCCTTTAAAGGAGTATTTAAGGTTAAATAAGGTGCGGTTCTAATCCAACAGGACTGTTCTCCTTAGAAAAAGAGGAAGAGACTCAACGGATGAGTGTACATAGAGAAAAGGCCATATGAGGAGACCCAGTAAGAAGAAAGGCATCTGCAGGCCAAGGAGAAAGGCATCATGAGAAACCAACCCTGCCAACACCTTGATGCTGGATTTCCAGCCTCCAAAACTTAGAAAAAACTTTCTGTTGTTTAAGCCACCCAGTCTGTGATATTTTGTTATGGTAGTTCTAGAAAACTAATACAGGCACTAAGGTTTTCACAACAACCTGCAAGGTAGGAATTGATAAAATCTACTTTACTGGCACAGAAACAGATTATGGGAGATTTGAGAAATATCTCAAGAGACACAGAATCCTTAAGTGGAATAACCAAGATTAAAGGTAGGTAGGTCTGTCTTCCAGACCAATATTTTTTTTCCTCCTTGTCTGTTTTCTACCTTTGAGCACATAAGAATGTTACAAAGTTAGTTCTTATATTGACCTAAATATTTTATTCTTGTATGTTTCATCACTGGCTTGTGTTCTACTTAAAGTCACAGAAAATATAATTTATCTTCTTTGTGACAGTCCTTAATTTACTAGAACATAGTTATCGTATTCTCACTCTGAATTTCCAAACAATTCCAGTTCCCTTAACCATTCCTCATATCATTTGTTTCATTTCCCTACCATCCTGGTCACTTACTCCTGAAGATGTTGCTATTTACTCAGATTTCTTGTACTGGATTGTTAAGCTATATCTCCCCTATATCATTCATGAGCAGTCTTTTAAAAATATAAAGACAAAATCTTGTATCTACCCATTTAAAAAACTTCATCTGGTTAGATGTAGCACATCATTCCAGTCTTTCAAGATGTCTTTGGAACATGATTACATCATTCAACAACTTTTCTATGTATTTGGATTCATGTCATCTGCAACTCTGATGAACATGCTTTCAACAAAGTTATTGAAAAAAAATGGCGGTCGAGGCTTAGGCTATTCCTGCAATATGCCATAAGAATTCCTTCCACTTTAACACTGAGCCATTTGTTCGTACCTAATAGTGTGGTCACTCAACCAGTTACTAATCTATCTGTACTTAGATTAGTTACTAATATATCTGTACATCTAACCCACGTGAGATCAGGTCATATATTATAGACATGCTTTCACTGAAGCCATTCTGGTTTCTAGCAAGCAGCACTTCTTTCTGGGGATCATAAACGATTGCTTTATGCTTTACTGTTTTAATAATCGATTGTAGGCTCTTGCTCAGGACTGACATCAAGCTGTTTGTACTTATAAACTGCCTTCTTATACTTTCTAAAAATTAGAACATTTTTAATATCTCTAGTTGCCTAATATTTTTTCTCTTCTCTTTAGACATGAATGGCAGTAACTGATCTTATTAATAAATCCTCTCATTAGCCTTTGGCTCTCTACCTCTATTTCTAGGCTCCTCTCTTTTTCCTTTTTTCTGTGTCCTTCCAAGGAATAGAGTCTCTATGTGTAATCATGGACCATCTCCAGAGTTGGTATGCTGGTCAGAGATGTATCTGCAAACCAGAAGAGTAGAGAGGACTTAGGGTGCTGACTTGGGCCTGGCTGTGCTGGCAGCGGAGAAGGAGCTATGATTAAGTGAGGCTTTGTGCTCATCTCTGTGTATGGCCTTGCCGAACTTCCATTTTTCACTTCTGGCTGTGCACCTGGACAGGGTTACATCCTTTTCCTATTCACTCTGGATGATTTTCTTTGCCAAAGATTCAAGTCAGCTTTGTATTTTTCAGTCTTTAACTGAGAAAGGTTGTAACATATGATGCTTTTATTTTCCCATGAAGACTTTCTCTGAGGCAGGCATGTACCCTGACCTTTACCTAATTAAGAAAAGTTGTTTGGGGGATGGGAGATGGGGAGGCAGGTTGGACTTTAAATGCACAAATCAGTTCTAATAAAAACACTGAGATTCAGGTGCCTGAGGTTAGAAATACTAGAGGGAATTCAATTACACTAATTAATATTTAAGAAGGGCTAGAGATCACATGCTGAATGTGGAAAACTAGGCCAGTCAGACATGAGCATATGAGGAGGGCAAGATCAACTGATAAAAGTAACAAACATATCATACATAAACACTCCAACAGGAAAGAAAAAGAGAATATAAAATAAATATTCCAAATGACAATGAAGAAGAGGTAAATGGTCTACCAGATATAAAAGCAAAATGTTCTAACACACACAACACTTTTTATTGGTTTTATATAAACACGTCTTTTTTTTTTTTTTTTTTTTTCTGCTGTACGCGGGCCTCTCACTGTTGTGGCCTCTCCTGTTGTGGAGCACAGGCTCCGGACGTGCAGGTTCAGCAGCCATGGCTCACGGGCCCAGCCACTCTGCAGCATGTGGTATCTTCCCGGTCCGGGGCATGAACCCGTGCCCCTGAATCGGCAGGTGGACTCTCAACCACTGCGCCACCAGGGAAGCCCAAACACATGTCTTATAAAAATGATTTTTTCAAATAAGTTAGTAGGAAATGTTGCCCATTTATAAAAACACTTAGTTTGGGATCTGTGGATTCAGAGCATACTATATTCGCTCTTGTTTCTGCGCTGGCTGATCAAGTAGTAGTCTCAATAAGGCCTTACTTTCATAATAGGTAGTTCCCTGATGGTTTAGCCTAGCTGGAAACCCAAAACCTGATAGAAGGTCGGAAAGCAGCAGAGTATTCTGGGTTCTACATCAGCTTTTTAGTTCTGGTTCTGATGTCATTTGGTTGGTATCACAGCTTATACCACATTCTCTCGTTGAACTTGATTTTTCATTCATGGCCCAGAAAGTCCATTCTGATTTGTGGTCACTCTTTTGTATACTTCAAAGCTTTCTAGAGCAGGCACTAATGGTACCAGCATTACCTTGCTTCTGCCATGTAAACGGTTCTTTCTTCTTCTACTCTAGCACTTACATACCCTTTTCCAGTCCTTCTCTACCTCTAAGCCCTGTCTTTCTCTGTCCTTTTGCTCTAGTTCATCGGAAGGTTACGCGTTGAACCTTGTACTACTACTCTACCAATCTTATTCTTTCAAAGCTCCGCCCTCTGAAAGCTACAGTTTATCAATTCACAGCCCTATCTTGGGAACTTTGAAAACTGGAAGCCAAGAGAATTCACTGGATTATTTTTGCTATTGACACATCACGAAGAAGCAGAAGCACAGAGTAGTAGATGGGAGGAGGACTGAGACAGATTTGGGTCCCTTTTCCAAATTCTCTAGTGTACACAGATGGTAACTAAATAACTTTGGACAAACCCTATGTCTATGTACAATGTGTAAATGTTAGGCTGGTGGTGAAAACACAGCAAAAAGACAAAAACAAAATTCTTGCTCTTCAATTTAACCTCCAGTTGAAGAAATAAGTTAAATAAACCAAAACCCCCGAAATAAAGCATCCCCAAATGATCAAATTGTCCTTAAATAATAGAGGAACAGAGAGAGAGAATAAGGTTACTTCCTAGAAATTTGAACCAAATTAGTGGTTTTCAAACTATGCTTCATGGTCCTCAAGCTTAAGAAGAGATGATTGCAAAGAGATTGATTAAGCAGTTAAATATGCAATTAAAATGTAAATTTAAAACATTACATATTTGTATCAATTTACAATTGTGATAAAAATGACAAGCAAATTTAAATGTATTATATAAATTTTTAAAAGATCAATGTGTTGTTACAAGTTAAATATGTACAATAAGGTTTGCTAGTTTTCATGCAGGCCTCAAATTAAGACCCTGAAGTTGGAAGGCAAGTTGCTTAAAAAAAAAAAAAAAGCAGAAAACGAGCAAAAAAAAAAGCCCTGTAACTGTGCAACTACTTAACTGTATACAATGATTTTCTTGACACCATATAGTAGTGCATTCCTCACACAAAAATACACTGAATTCTTAAAGCCAATATAATAATCTGATCCCGAGTTTCCATTTCTTTGTATATTTGCCATTATATTCTTATTGATTGACTTTATAATATTTAACATAATCATTTGGATTTATAAAATGAGTTTATTTTAATAAAATGCTTCTCATTATTTCATATGGAAAGGTTCTAATGAGATTTATTTTGAAAAGAGGGTTCTGTTGTTTAAAGAAATATGAAAAATCTCTACATCAAATAATTTGTATGAACTCTCCAACTCAAGACAGTATGATTCTCATGCTTCTGGCTCCAGGCTGCTCAGTTTCTGAATTTATTGACTTGCTGGCTCAGACCACTGTATACAGCAGATATACTAGGCCCAAATGAGATTTCATACTGGCTACTATTCCTTCAGCCTTAAGATGATGATAGTTTTACAGTGGGGAATAGATTATATATCATGAAACCATCACATGTCGAAAGAGGTCACCTTATCTTAAATTTACCCAATACATGAAATTTATCAGATACTCTTAGAATGCTGGTTATCGGAAGTTAATATATTAGTTTAAAATTTAAACAGTAGTAGCAAAAACTAAGTTAATGGAAACCTCTTTATTAATCTAAGAACCACTGTTTAAATTCATTATGTAATATGTGGACATTTATTCATTTATTTTACATTTTCTCAAAATATACCAAAAGACCCCAGAATATTTTTTCCTAACATTAATCGGCCATTATCTATAGCTAGGAAGAGAGTGAGCCAAAAGTGACTTTCTACCACTACAGAGAATGAAACTAGCAAATCTGAGGAAAGATCCATTTTCTAAAACCTGAACTATGCTCTACTATGGAAATGTTTCAAACTTCTATGACGCTTAAGTGTAAGTAAAGAATAAACTGACTTGAGGCCTTTCATGGTCTCTAGATAGAATAGTTAAACCATAATTATGTACATTTTTTTTTTAAAGGCTGTGACTTGAACGGTACTACAGTATAAAGGTCAAGAATGCACCTGCATTTCTATTCTGGCTCCACATTTCCAGCTATGAGACCTTGAGAAAACTACTTAAACTGTCTAAGCCTCAGTTTTTATTTTTGTTAAATGGAGGAAATATCAATAATATGAATAACTCTCCTCATAGATTTGTAGTAAGAAATAAATGAATAAGTGAAGTAATGAATGAAAGTTACTTAGCACATTGACTAGCACATAAAAAGCTCTTAATAAATATTATTAACGGTAATAATTAAAATTGCTAAACACCTAAAAGCCAGGTGTTTGCTTCTGATTAGTTTTTTCTATGACCTGATTTTACTCATAATTTATTGACTTCTTCCTTTCTGGAATGATGTTTTATTTAATTTCTTTTTCTTTGTTTCTAGAATGTTCTCTAACATCTCTTCAGCTCCACCCCAATCATCAGATAGGATTGCAGGCTTCATTTTGGTAGCTCTGTACTTGCTTTTCTGTCACTGCTTGTGTTATTTTCTCGTTCCTACTCAGTGGTTTAAAAAGTAAAACCCAAGGAAGAGCTAAACATTATGAGGAATATATTGAGATGAATGGTTATCAAACTTGGGCAAAAAAAGGATATTATTAAAAATAAATCACACCAAGGGAGAGCAGCTGATGACAGCAGGTGTGAAATGGCTGTACATAGTGGGAATCAGTGAACCCCAAAGAAACAAAAGAAAAAATAATGGCCAGCCATGAAACTTACATGATTTACAAGGGAAGTGTAAATTTAATGAACAGCCTCTGAAGACTAGAGGAGCCAGGAAAGTCACTTCTGGATGAATATTTGGACAAGACAGTAACACAGAAAGGACTGATGTTCTCTGATCAAATGGGAATTACTAATAAGAATAGAATGAGAAATAAGACAAATGGAATTTTTTACTGTGTTTGATTTCTTTACTGCATAACCTGCAATGAGGGGACAATATCCTTGTGTATACCAATATAGACGGGATGCTTAAAAAATGCTTGGTAATGATGGCAATAGCAATAAGGATGATATATTTTTAAGAGCCAAAGTTAGATTTCATGGACAAGATAAATTAAAATTAGAACCCAGGTTGGCAGGCATTGGGGCAGGGTATTCTGTGACACAAAAGCTTTTTTTTTTTTTTAATTAATTAATTTATTTTTTGTTTGTGTTGGGTCTTCGTTTCTGTGTGAGGGCTTTCTCTAGTTGCAGCAAGCGGGGGCCACTCTTCATCGTGGTGCGCGGGCCTCTCACTGTTGCAGCCTCTCTTGTTGCGGAGCACAGGCTCCAGACGTGCAGGCTCAGTAGTTGTGGCTCACGGGCTGAGTTGCTCCGTGGCATGTGGGATCTTCCCAGACCAGCGCTCGAACCCGTGTCCCCTGCATCGGCAGGCAGATTCTCAACCACTGTGCCACCAGGGAAGCCCACAAAAGCTTTTCTTAAATAGGACTCTAAGGATTTAGCTGTTTGAAAAATATTTCATATAGGCAACACAAAAACAAATAGTTGGTTTACTGCAAGGATGCCTGCAGATGTATGGCTTTTTGCCTTGTACCTGGATATGGACCTGCCTCTCAACTTCCATGAGCACGAAATTAAGTTAAAAGCTAAAAACAAAGATACTGCCAGGGAAATTGAGATGGTAATATAACATCACGCAAGAGAGAATAAACCATTGAGACAAGATGAACAAAACCAACTGAGCTGGGACAAGCAAACTTAACACAAGTCAAGGAAGCTGTGTGTAGTGTTAAAATAAAAATACTACTAAACAGAACCAAACGTGCTATTCACAGGAATTCATGGGAACAGCAAGTGAAGAACTTTTCTCAGAATATGTAGATGACTCCTGTGAGATTATTCCAAACATGGGGAATTTTTTCAGAATTACCTTTGTTTCCAAATGAAATTTTAAGACATTTCATGAAACAAATGAGCCTTTATCAGAAATAACCCTTTAAATGACTAAAAATAAAAGGCTAGCCTACTTAGGAAAAGAAAACTCAAGTCAGGCACAAATGTTGAGGTAACTGTGATTTAGGGAGACATAGTAGGAAATATTTTCATTAAAGCCCGACATCTTCCCTTCTTGAGAAGAAATTGCTCCACTCTGCTGAAAACCTAAACCAGTATTCAAGGAATATTCATTTGAAATCTCCACTTAGGAAAAAAAAAAAAAAAAACCCACATTCATTCTCATTCCAACACGAACTATGTGAACTGTTAAAATCATCTTAAAAAGAAAAACATCACTCTTTCTTCTAATTTAGTGTTTTTGCATTTTCCAATAGCCGACATTTGGAAAATAACAACATGCAGGAGGACAATGTCACAGCGAATATAGTCAACAGGTCAACATGATAATTTAATGTATAACTTTAAAATCAAGCTTTCTTCCTTTCATGCTACTGTTCTATAATTAACTTCTTTATTTTGCCATGATTAAAATATCTTTTCATCAAATTTGATATAAATGCATTAGATATGGTAAACATATTTCTGGCTTAAAATGACAACAATGCAAATTATATGATAAAGACTATATAACTGTCCCATCGCTATTTTGATAAAATCCCTTTTTAGGTGATATCATTTCACATTAGGCTTTTTTGTGCTGCTTAATATTATAATTAATAATTCATATTTTTGTCTTTCCCCTCTCAGTCTGACAACTTTTATTTTTAATCGGTGGGCCTGTGCAAAGTTGGTTTGTTATTTATTTATAACATAAAGTGACAAGGGAATTGAATATGTGAAATATGATAGAGAGATTTTCTTTTGTGCGACAAAAATTTCTTAGTAATGGGGATGTTTCTTGCTTACCCTAATGGACTCAAGGGTTTTGGAGAGGTTAGATCTGATGGCACCAGTACCTCATATGACAACATAGGATAAACATATTAAATGGAACTGTTCATTTCTGTTTTAAAATTCATTTTAATTTTGTGAAGACAGCTGGGCACAAGCATAAAAAGAGGACAAAAAATACCAAAACTTGTAAAAGACTCCCTATTTTGATAGATCCTTAAGTGCAAATTAGGTAAAAATTCTGACCAAACAGATCTATTTGTATTTTCTTTCCTAAGTGCTAAAACATGCAAATTTAATAGGAACAAACAGAAAAATTCAAAGATATGGAATTCCCATTGACACAAAAAGTCCTGTCTGTAGGGCTTTATAGAGCATTAAATAACTCCTTCAGTTCTGCCCATAACCAGAAACCACATAATCTGAAGGCTAGAGCATTGAATGGCTGTGACAGAAAATTCACAGTGTGGTCTCAAGAACATCAGCAACCAAATCACCGAGGTTGAGAAAAATGAAGAATCAAAGGCCCACCTAAGAATTACGGTGGAATCAGAATCTATAGGGATATTGGCCTAGAATCTGCACTTGAAGTCAGCTCCTGAGGTAGAATTAAGTTTGAGAACAGGGCTTTGCCATAAGAACAGTCTTATGGCAAGTCCCTGTATCTCACCAGAGCTCCCCATTGTCAGACATGCTCTCTTAATTCATCCTTTGTAACGAACATTAGAGAACTCACAAGATATAACACATTTGATCAAGCAATATGCTTCGCGAAAGATTCTAGTGTCTCAAATTTCTTCTATTAATTTAAAAACCATAGTCTACTGTCACTGCCCTACGTGAGACAGCACCTTATCTCTGGCTCTACCTTTGTTGTCAACCTGTGCAGATTTTCAGCCTTTGACATCATTCAGTCGGTCTCCAACATTTGGAACAGGGGATCTTTTCTCAAAAATTTGGTCCCAATTCCCATTTAAAACTTGACGATTAACAGACTATATTTGTGTATAACATTGAATACTTCAAAATAATTTTATGATACATTGTTTTGACCGTTATTCAAATGTAGGAGGTTGTGGAGGGTTGACGTTGAGCCAGATGAGGGAACTGATGCACAGGAAGGTTAAATCCTTTAACTAAGGTTGACCCATTAAGTGGTAAAGTATGAACTAGAGCATAGGTATTCTAACATTATACCACACTGCCTTTCAACCTTCTTCCTGAGCAAACCTTTCCCTGCCTTTAAGGAATATGCCATTTCATGGGCTCTGTATCTTTGAGATATTTTCCTCTATACTTATGTGTACATGGTATTTATCTTTCAAAAATGGACTATGGAAAACCTAATTTTACTATGTTAGTATAGGATTATGCAATCTGGGGTGGTCCAGTTTAAAATGGCAATAATAATGATGCTAATGCCAGTCTTGTGAGGTACTATTTCTGACCTCGTAATAGCTACATTTTAAAAAACTTATCATTTTGAATTTTCATAATTCATTTTAAGGTTTGGTGCTACTGTAAACATAAGAAAGAAAAAATAACTGCTGTCATGTTGAAAATGTATCCAAAAAAAATCACTAATAGCCATGACTACTACTTGGTTAGCTGTATCTCACTATTTAAGTGTAACCATGGGAAGTGATGTTCTAGAATCTCATTAATAATAACTGCATATAATGAAAGGAATTAGAAGCTATTAGCATAGGTGTAACGTTAACAAACTGGTGAAGTTTCAAGAGAGCTCTATCAGACCAGATTATTCGAATAAATGTGCCTCCCCCAAGCGTATATCAAAACCTTCATATTTAAGGGTTTTTTTTTTGTGGTACGCGGGCCTCTCACTGTTGTGGCCTCTCCCGTTGTGGAGCACAGGCTCTGGACGTGCAGGCTCAGCGGCCATGGCTTATGGGCCCAGTCGCTCCGCGGCATGTGGGATCTTCCCGGACCAGGGCACGAACCTGTGTCCCCTGCATCGGCAGGTGGACTCTCAACCACTGTGCCACCAGGGAGGCCCCATATTTAAGTTTTTAGAGAAGAATGCCAATAGACCTGTTTGTTAAACACTTCACTTAAATGGCATGACAGAGTCTTTCAGAAATGGGAGTTGATTTAGATTTCAGGAGTTTTGATCCCCAGAGGTTAGGGCAGGGGGATGGTCAGAGGAGGAGGAGGGCAGGTGAAGGGTATGGGTGGGGGTGTAGAGGTGGAGGGAGGTGCCCACTTGCATGAATTTAAGCACCCTGAATTTAATAAATACAAATGTCATTATTCTGTGTTTATGTAGCATTGTGGGAAACAAGTACTGTTCTGTATAACTGGAGTGTACCTATCGTAACACCCTTTGAGAATCTTTTTAAACATCAAAATGTATTTTTCCAAATAAAAACTTCCATGATTTAGCTTTATTAAAATCTAAATGAATGTTTCCATTGACTTGTCCAGAAAAGGGGTCTGAGTACAGTTTAGAGAACAACCTTTTTAATGATGATGGGTAGCAATGCTTCCCTTCTATCAGACAGCAGGCTGTAGAAACACAAAGCAATAGATGTACACCTAGATAAAAATAATATTGTAGAGTCCAACTGGTATCTGTGAGGACAGGCTGAGATGGACTCCTTGGCTTCCTTCTGTCCCAAAATTTTCTGTTTCCCTATTGCCTATGGTTACCACCATGGAACATGTTAAAATCTCAGTAGGGACTCTGTTTCAACTTTTCCTTTCAAAACACAGTGAAAAAGCTTAATGGAAAAAAAATGTCCTTCCTATCTCCATGCCAGGCACAGTGTAAGATCCACAAACTTAAAAGCCAGGCAAATAGTCTTTTATGTGCCCCAAAGCTCAGCAAGTGACCTAGTGCTACAAAAATTCCCAAATAGGCATGTGACCTGACTAATGTGTGCTGTGAGATGAGTCAAGGAAAATGGAACCATCTGTACTTTTATTGGACAGTCAAATAATTCCTCTCTGTCTGTCCAAAAACATAATTTGTATACTTTAAGGGAGATACAAGGGGAGTTTTTTCAAAAGGGCTCTAATTTTTAAAATTGGTAGTATAAAATATGACCTAGTAAACATAGGTAGAGATAAGCAAATGTGCTTAGAAAACCATGACTGCCCTCAGAAATTGTTACTACTCATCTGTGTACTAAGACTTTTTAAAGAGTCACAGGAGGAAATCGGGAAAATGAAGGGACCAACAAGATGGCATAATCTTCAAGAAGTGGGATGTGGGCAACCTTTTTCCCCTGCAATGAAAGCTACCAATGACTGAGAGTAGGTGATGACAGAAAAATAGCAATCAACTGTAGGGCCATGTTAGTTTTTGTATGTTTACAAAGCTTTGCCATTTGTTTTTTAAACCTAGATGTCAACCATGCACCATACCTCCATTACCCTATATGGGAATTTTGGCGGATTTGTTCTATTTTACAGGTTTTCAGTCTTGATGGGAAAAAGGAGGACAGAGTAGTGATAGCTGTTAAAATACAGTAATAAAGGTTGAGTCTGTCAAAGTCTGTTGAGTCTGTCATCTAACAAAATTTGTATATTTAGGAAGAGGCAAGATGGAACTGAGCAGGATACTGTAGAAAAGGTGACAGACAAGTATCTACAGAGAATCCTAAGATATTTGTCTTCCATTTCATAAAGTGCCCCCTTCACTTCACAGATAAGGAAACCAAAGCATAATATAATAACAGCAGCTAACGTAATACATCCGTACCATGAGCCAGGAGCTATGTCAAATATTTAAATGTATCATCTCATTTAACTCTCATAAATAGCTGACAAGGCAAGTATTATTATTTGCATTTTACCGATGAGAAAACTAAAGCTGACAGAGATTAAATAACTTGATCAAGTTTCACAGTAACTAAACAAAAGAGCCAATATATGAACTAAGATCTGTCTGATTTCCAAATCCAGGTTCTTAACCCGGAGGTCAGTAGATCTCAACCCAGACTCCACATTAGAATCTCCTGGGAAGCTTTTAAAACCTACTGCTGCTCAGATCCTACCCCAGTTAATCAGAATTTCTTACACATGGGACCCAGACGTGGTTGTTCATTTCCAAGCTCTCCTGGGTGATTGTAACATGCAGCCTGGATTGCAAACGACTGCACTATGCTCAGTCTCTTTGCAGTGGCTTTTCCCCTGCCCAACTATGTACTCCTTGCTACGTTCCTTCATCATGACTATCTGGAGAAGTAATATACATGTGGAACTTTTTACAAAGCATTGTCATAGCAGAATATGTTCACAAGTCCAACCAAAGAGAAGCCTGTTCATATCTATCTACAGGCTATGATGAGTGAACACAAAAAAGACTCAAATTTATCACTCTCATCCCCAAAGGGGAAGTATAAGGCTAGCCTTATAAGCCCTCCATACCAAAGTTAATCACTAAAATTTGGAAGGTCCTCCTTTTTTTCCTTCACAAATCCAATAAGAGTAGCTACTAGACCCAAGGGGAAAAGATCCAATTACCACTCCTTTACAATGCTACTTCACTCAGGATCTCAAGACAACCGAAAGTCATTCCAAATAAAGTAGTAGAAGTAAAGAGAAAAAAATGTATGTAGTAAGAAAGTAAGATTTCAAGTCAGAAGTCCTAGGTTTTTGTCTGTACACTGCCACTTTACTGCCGTGAGTTGACCTTTGGTTTCCTTTTCTGTACTTAAGCTACATCTCCCTTAGCGCAGTGATTTTAAAAGTGTGGTCCCCACCAGCATCTCCTGGGAACTTGTTAGAAATGCAAATTATCAGTCCCTACCCCTAGACTCAGAATCAGAAACTCTGGGAGTGGGGCCTAGTAGTCTGTGTTTTTAACAAGACCTCCACGTGATTCTGACCATTTCCAGGTGATTCTGCTGTATCTACTTCATAGGGTTGTTGTCTAAGGACAAAAGGAGATTGTGCAGAAAGTTGTTGGTTTTTATTGCTACCTGCTTAAGTCAGAAATCTCAAATTCTCTAGCAGAAATAGAGAAATAATGTTATAGCCTACATTAGTTAGATTAATAACCTCATTTCTGAATTTCACTTTGTGTAGACGAGGCACAAGTCAACCAGAGGTTATGCAATTAGCTTGGAGTCAAAGAGAAAGCAAGGAGTAGAGCTGAGAAGGAAACCCCAGAATGAACTTGATTTTAATTCAATCACACTGTTAAGGTACCAACCACGCACTTTCATCTATAATCACAATGAACCTTTTTATAAACAAGTCTCTATCTCTCAGCTTAAAAAAATATAACAGTAGCTTTTTGGATTTTAAAATGGATTGACTTCTATAATTCTGGGCTAAAGGCAGCTCAGGAAGCAATAAGAAATCACAAGCTTTCTACAGTGAGAAGGTGCAACGCCCAAGACCTCTCTATGTGTGAAGTGCAGACAGTACTCCCCCTTGCTCACCTCACATTTCTGATTATTGCAATGGTGGAAACCATGAGAAATAAAAGTACGTATCTAGTGGTTGAGTGTTCACTCTGTAATATATATATATAATATATATATATACATATAATATATATTATATATATATATATTATATATATATATAATATATATATACCCACGCTTCTGTAATATTATTATTTGGATGCTGTAAAACATAAACTGGATTTCAGAATATGCTTTGGAATGTTTTTTCCCCCATCCTCCTATCAGGAGCACTCTATCTTCTTACTGTAATTTATCTGATATAGCTACTAAGATGCTTGATAGTTTTACAATGCAAGGGTGCAGAAAAACAAAGAGCAAGGGAATGGGTTGTTAATGAAATTCTCTGATTGTAAAAAGCACTTTGGAATGATCAGGTGGTAAATAATAATAAGAGGAAATAACCTAAAGTGCTTAGATGCCACAGCAACAGCCACTGTAGAAATGCAGAAGAGATCAGACATGAATAGAATTTGCATTTTATGCAGCTTCTGTGTGTGTATATAGAATATACAGTTGCTAATTTTTCAATAGTGCTGGTAAAATATTGTTCAAAATCTATTCTTACTATCTTATTACTTTAAAAGGCATCATATAGAAGCACCCATATGTCCTAGTGAAATGGTGACTGTGTGTAAAGAGGCTAGAGAAAGAGTCTCTTTCACATGAAAAAAGATCCCAAATAGAAGGAGAAAATGAAGAAGAGAAAATAGTAACATTATCATAACAGCTATGGAGACATACACAAAGATGATCTCTGAGAAACATCAGGGACAAATAACTCTGTTAATGTGTGGCAGAGGAACTACAATGAAGATATATGGTCATACACCAAAAATACAGACACGAGCCCTTTCTCTTCGCTGGGCAATTTTTATGGTGGTGGTTGTTTTTAAATGAAAACAGGGAGAGGGGAGTGAGAAGTAAGGTTTTTTAAAATGTTGTTAGTGTTGCTGTTTAATTTAGCTATATCACTAACAGAAATTCCATACAAGGTACTTCCAACAGTTGCAAGACCTCAGTGCTTATCATGAATCTACCTTCAATTTTCTTGTTACTTTCCCTTATTACTTGTTCATAACCCAATGCCCATTCATTAAGGTATAACAAACGTTTGTCCATGGTTACTCTACTTTTGAAGATGAAGATGAAGATGAAGAGTTTGAAGAGTTGGAGATTCTCTTAGTTACAGGGGAAGGTTCTGATTAGAATGCTGAGAAAGCAGAGACCTTAATAAAAAGACCACTAGCCAAACAACAGAGGACTGAAGATTGAATCAGCCAAAATACACAATTCCCTCCCTTCCTTTGTCCCTTTCCTTTGTGGATCCTTTTGTCTCTAGGATCTTTTCTGTCTCTGGTCATTTAAAAAGCACATCCAGCTATACTTCAAACACCTCAAATTTCCAACTTGGAAGAAAACAAACTCTCTCAGAGAAACTAACTCTGTGTATTCACAAAATTTGCACTTATTTCTGGAAAAAGAAAATGGAGAGATAATTACCAACATAAGAAAGAAATAATAATAGTAATATTAGTAATAATGATATTGATACCAGTACTTTGGATTCTAGAGCATGTTTTATCACAAAGATTCACCTGTATTAAGGGAGACTCCAGGACAAGGAGTTCATTAGGCCAAAGTCAGACTCTCTGGAAAGCTGTAAATGCTCCCAGAACAGACTTTAGTAATGAACGAACACTGGGACTGTAGCATAAAAGCATCTCCCTGTCCCTTGTTCAAAAAGTTAACCATTAAACCATATGTGGTTCATCCTGATTTGGTTTACTCAATTGTAGAAACGTGGATGCACTGATCAGATTGCACTGGGCAACTGAACACTTAGTGAAGGCTTCGTGAAGACAGTGTTCTTTCTTCCCACTAGTCCTACCCACAGGGCTTCTATTATCAGACTATCAATTCCTTGTTGCTGATGAAGGATGCAAAGTATCATCTTTTGAAGAACAAGTTCTTTCTCTCCCTGAGTTTTCTGGTTTTGGTACATTCAACATTTTAAGTGCTTAATCTCCTCCTCATTCCACCCCTCCCAAAACATTTCCTCTTTTCTAGTCTATTCTTTTAATTATTTACAGACTTGCTTGTCTGGACACTTCATTCTAGTAGAAGTTGGCTGATTTTTTTCAACACCTTTTAGTGGAATGCAATAATAGACAAATAGAGAGGGAATTGGTCTTTAATGGTATTTTTAGGTTTCATATGTGAAATAGAGAGATTTTTTTCCCTTTATTGATTTTTCCTGTATACTGTCCACTCTACATCTTGAAATGGCTACAACGGTATTTGAAAAATTGGTTGTTTATCATTGTTTAAACCTCTTTTTAAAACAGTTTTTGCAAGCCCCATTTCACTCTCTGTTTTAAGGAAGTTTTTGTTTGGTTTCGTTTTCTTTGTGGAGTCATGCTGGCAGAGAAACACAGTCTAGAACATTGCTTTTAAATGTGGTATGATTGGGAATATAACCATATTGAATCTATATTCAAAATTTATTAGATTGAGCCATGTGCAGCTAAAAGGAAAAAGAGGTCGTAAGTCTTTAATATTTTTCACAAATACGAGCAACAAGGGATGCGAATGTTAAAATTCATGAAGCACAACACGATACCCCACTGTTGGAAAGACATTTTCTCTTGTCCAAAATTCATTTGGGGGGGGCAAGGAATTGGGACATTTACATGTGGGATTTTCCTCCATATTTTTGATAATGAGTATCTGGGAATGTGTCTTGATATCTATGTAATATTATATTTGTGAAATGATACATTATAGGTTAGAAACAGCATGACAGAAAGTTCATTTTGAATACAACTAAGAATAGGAAATTTTCCTGTGCTAACTTTCTGAAGCTGTTCATTTTCACTTATATTCCCTGGACTCTATGCTTTACAGAGAAGAACAAAAGTTGAAGAACTTGGGGATAAAGAAAAAGGATGGAGATAGCCCATGGTATTCAGATTTGTAAAAAATAATGGCAATATTTGTTTAAAAAACAGGATTTGGGGCTGAGTTTTAGAGTGCTTTTTTGATAAATGTACAGTAAAGCCTTCTGAATCTTCAAAAAGTGAAAGGGTGAAACATCTACCCTACTTTAAATTTAGAGTGATAAATAATAGTGTAGACATACATCAAAATTGGCAACAGTCAGAATTCGAGAGAAGAAAATTGAACATTCATTGTGACTGGAGGAAGGGTGAGCATGAGAGATGCAGCCCAAGAAAAGCACTCATGATGTGTAATCCAAAACCCAGCATCATACATAAGGTTTTTATATTTTTCTTCTCAGGGGAATATTTGAAGAACGATGGTTCCAGGGTTCTTGTTATAGTTTTTCTTTTCTTTTTTTTAGCTAAAATTTCACTCTGAATTCTAGGGAAATTTCCAGAGTTCCTCTTGGAGGTTTTGACCCAAATGAAGTAAGTGGTTGTGGCAAAGAGACAAATTAAGCCAATCTACACTAACGTCCAAGTCCTTGCTCAAAGCAAAGTCTTGGGATTTGGACTGCAAACTGGCAAACTCAATGGTCCAACTGCGGAAGGGCAAATACTAAGTAGTACCCTGGAAAATAAAGATTCTCAATCTTGGTAGGAGGGTAGTCCTACCACTGCTTTACTGTATGTGTGCACTGTAGCTAAATTATATATCTCCATTTTAAGTTACCCTGCGGAAAAGACAATGTGCTACCTGTTTGGTATACATTTTCCAAACTGTAAACCATAAAGTGCTATGTAAAAGTAAAGTGGTATTGATTAATGTCTCATAAGAGAAATATATAGATTGATGATGAAGGATTAAAGATACATTATGTGTGTGCTTTATAAAACTACTAAATACTACTAGTACTACTAATAACAATTCTTCAGAAATTTGGTGGGAGAAAAAAAGATCTACAGAATACATTTGCTGAGAAAAATCATCAGGTTTTAATTTTGGAGAAAAAGACTAGGAAAAGTCACAGAAGGCTTTTGATGGGAGGTCTGAAACCCCTCATCTATGAACCACCCATTTAAAGCTCCAGTTTATTCAGAACTAATAATAACCTGTCTCCTGGAAGCAAAGGGATCAGTAAAGAAAGTTGCCTACACTCACATGCTTCAGACTTCTGGAGACCTAGTGAATCCATAACCTAAGGCTCATATTTCTATAAAAATGATAACAGTTAAATCTCATCATCACTTTGTTTGCTTTGAGGAAATTGGCTATGCCCCCAATTAAATTATACTACAAACTTCCTTCCCACTACCAATAATGTAAATATATAACCAGGCACAAAAATGTGGTAAAGGAGAAAGGATGAGTTTTAAAGTCTTAGAACCTTGGGTTTGAATCCTCTTTCTACCCCTTAACAAGTCACTTAACCTCTCTAGGTCAAAGTTTTCTCATCTATTAAGTGAAGATAATGGTACCTAGTTCACCGGATTGTTTTAAGAATTAAATGTAAAATTCTTGGTGCAGAGAGGTCATTCAATAAATGGCAGCCAAATCACTGTCTGCAGTAAAATCCAGATATATTTTGCCTGGACTGTTGCTCTGTGTGGTAGGTCTGGTATCCAAGCTACAAAATCCATTAAGCCGAAATAATTTGGTCATTTTAGCAATGCATTTTAGAGATATTTTTAAATGACATTTCCCCAAAGTCAAGCTAGCTTATGGTTATATGGAATTGCTGTATTTAAGAGGGAGCTTTATTCAGTTCATAAAATAGTGTATCTAGTGTTGTTCCCCAAATCTAGGATTGTAAAGACCTTCCACCAAAGAGGATAAGAGTGACATTTAGAAAAACAAGTTTTTAAAAAACTATAGTAGGAAATGAATGTAGATTATCCAGATGACAGGAAGTGCCCCAAGTCAAAGCAACAGGGAGAAGAAATATGTCCTGCAGATGAAGAAGAATGGAATGACACTAAACACTCGAGAGAGGTGGAGTAAAGACCAATACCAAGCCCTAGAAGCCTGTAGGTTAATAAGTGATTGAAACTCTGACTCTAAGGTGAGAGGTAAAGAAAGATTCAAGAATACGTATCAGTGGGAAGAAAAGCAGTGAGAGCAAAATTCCTAGGAACCAAGAAGCATTTAGTAATAACATCCTTAAAAGTGGTATGCTCGCTCCAAGGTGGTGCTAGCTTCAGAAAATACAAATATTGATGGGTTAAATCAGGACTGGAGAAAATATAAAAACAAATATGGGCAGCTCTGAGGGAAAAAAAATAGGCAGCTTGGGACTCAACTGTCATCACAATTCATTTGTGTTTCACATCCCACCGTTTGTGACATTAACAGAATTTTGAATTTAGCAATGAACTATTTTTGTATTGTGAATCTCTGCAGCCATTAATGGCCCTATGATCTTTAAAATACTTCCAATTAATACTATGCAAATTAGGGGTCACCTAAGAGTTTCTCAAATTAATTCACTTTTTCTGTCATTTGAAGTGGAGTGTTAGCCCTGCTCTTTATTTGCATTAAGTCCAAATTATTTGACTATGTTGGTAACAGATCCTTTGGTGGATTTTGCTTTTATTGCCATTTCTCAAAAGATAAAGTTAGTTTTAGGTTTTTGAATTTTATCTTCTTTAACTAAAATAAATAAAGCAAATCTTTTCATAAAGGCATTTAAATATGTAAACTTTACATGTAATGCTCCTATGGTGTGACAAATATTAAGCAAGGCAATCAGGTATTAGTATTTATTATATTGGAATGTATATACCAATTTACATGAATCATATCTATATTTAGATATATAATGGGCTTATATTCATTGTACACAGTGCTTTTCTGTCTTATTATTGTTATTGCCATTGTTAATGGATATCATTTATCGAGTATCTATTATGCCCCAAGAAATCTTCTAGGCACTATACAAACATACCATGCAATGAGGCCACTATTGCTCCATTTTCTGTTTAAGGACTTAGGCACAAGAAATAAGGCCTCCATGATCACATAATTTGTAAATGGTGGAGGTGATAAACAAATACATGGCTGTGCAACTACAAAGTCTACATTCTTTTCACTATATAGTTCTGCCTTTCATACTGAGGCAAGCCTACTATTTAAAAAACTTAACGTAATATGTTGTAAAGATTCCACACAACTGATTTTTTCTAACATATTGTTATTGTTTTGTGTAATCTTTCTCTTAAAATCACTTACACTTCTACAGAACATCTACATTGATGTTCACATGCTTTTTCTTGTAAATTCTAAATCAATTCAAAAATTATTTAAGCATCTAATATGTAGCACTGCTAGGCTAGATATCTTTGTTCACTATTATGTTAAAATACAGATCTTGACAATGTAGAAGTCTCTGCTTCCTGAAGGTGCCTCTTTAGGTCAATTTATATTTCTAATCATTTTCAGTCACTGATGGTATAGAACATTAGGGCTTTGGATTTAAAAGTTCCTTTTAATAAAACAACCGAGTTAACCACAAATTGTTGAAACAAAATCTGTAACATGAAGGGCATTTAAGGCAGATTTAAACATCATTTCCATTTAGAAACAGAAAATTAGTCTGCATAATGTCATTTATCTACCGAGCTAAATTATAATTTTCAACTATAAATCCATATTCTTAATGTGTGTCGCAAAGATGATATCTCTGACCCACCCTCACTAGGAAGCGTGTTTTGAGTTGTTTTGTCAGTAGTGACAATGGAGTTGCTTTGGACAAAATATGTTTTCTGCAAGTTTCCTTGGTAATGAAAATAACTGTAATAGTAATAATAATAACAGTAATCAGCATCATAATAATGATAGCACTTACTGAATACTTTACTATGTGCCAAGTACTGTGATTAGCACTTTACATGCATTATCTTAATCATTTCTCAAAATATCTCATGAGGTATGTACTGTTAATAATCCAGTTTACCAAAGAAGGACACTGAGACACAGAGAGGCCAAATAAGTTGCCCAAGATCACATAGACAGAAAAGAAGCAGAGCCAATGAATCTGACTTTCACACCTATATCAGGTGGGGGTGATAGCAGGTGCTATGATGTTTGTTCCGGAGAATACTCATATGTGCTCTTCTATCTACATCAGCTCCAGTTGGGGCCCAGCTGGTTTGTAAGCCCAAATCTGAAGACAGGTAACAGGAGTCAAAGTTTGAGTTGTTTCTATTCATATTGCCTGCTAAATAAAATGTTCCCTTCCGAGAAGACAGTGGCTGGCTGGCATAACCCTAGAACATAGCACATGCTCAAAAAGTATCTTATGAATGTTAACAATGGTTTCTCAAGTGCTGAGTTAACCGGTGATTTCCACACACCCCCTTTTTTTAAAAAAAATAGGTTGTCCTATTGTCTAAAATATATTCACCATGGACACATACTATTTAGGTGATCAGGTGAAAAATTAGAAGTTTACTTTAAAAAATCCTTTTTGTTTTGTTTTACTCTGAGGTTGTTAGTCTCAGTTAAAACCTGACCCCCTCTGGGAAACCTTTCCTGTTGCCTATGCTCTGATCTATTCTAGGGCAGTACTCCTTCTTGTGTCCTTTAGAACATTATCAAAGCCACTATTGTTAATTGCTTGTCTTCTTTACCTTTATTCACTTGAAGACTGACCCTATAACTTATCTAGGTCTTAGACCCCTGGGTATACTGAGTGCCTAGCATTCAGTTCATTAAACAATGAAAAACAAAACCCAGGACACACACACACACACACACACACACACACACACAAATAAGCAAAAAGATGAAAAAGAAGGATTTTGTAGTTGACTGTGCACACATTTTGGTCCTTGCAGGTGGCTTGTCTTCCCCTTACATTATGTGCAGGTCCCCATGAAAAAGGGCTTCCCACAATAAGGAGAGTCCTGAATTGACTGGTTTGTTCCCCAGAGTTCATAAATCCATCAAGAAATATATATATTTATACACACACACACACACACACATGCACACACACATACATAGACACATACACATTATGAAATAACATGAATATATTTGGAAGTCATGGAGAGTACAGTAGGCAATGTCTCAAAAATGAAGCATATATTTATATTTATATTACTTTACATTTTATATTTAGTAATTTTATTCCCTTTCTAACCCTAATACATTATATAACCTAATATAAATTTCATGAAAGTAGAAACTTTATTCATCATTCTATCCCTAGTTCCTAGAAGAAAGCATGGCACTAAATATGCAATAAATACATGTTAAAAAGAAGGGAAGGAAAGGAAAAAAGGATATAGAAGGTCTCACAACATTTCTCATATTGTTCTGGAAATAATAAAGGGGGAGGGTGTCTCCAATACTTTTCCAGGAAAACATGGATCATCAATGAAATTGCAAGCTCATCCTGTTCCTCAGACCAGCTACCAAATTCCTTTATGCACAGAATGTCTCTTCTAGCCTGCTGACACCAATTGCTGGCACTCATGGGACTTGGGAGCAGGGTACTAGGCAGCAGCAGCTCAAGTTCCTCCATATTTTGCCCTACCTGACAAGTAGGGAGGATGCTGCCACAGGCTTCAGCATTTCCTATAGGTGAGCTGCCCCAGAGGGGCAGTGGAAAAGGACATACAATTCTTCATAATGTTAGGAGCATTCACTTACACATTTCTCTCCTCCTCTCAAAAGGAATCCTGGTAACAAATCACTGATTGATGATAAGAGAAATGGAATTAGAAGGTCCCCATGATACCTCCCATTCCAGTCTTGGGGGATGTGGTCTTCTGTTGAGGGGAAGAAGGAGGAACCCACAATGGTTTCTTACGTTTTGCCACATCCAAATTGTAGTGTGGTCCTGTTAGGCAAAATTTCTACCAAGTATAAACTCATACTGATACAATACAATGGAAATCTTCAGTTTACTCAAGGGAAGATTATGTGGCAATTCATACTTACTCTAGTACAGAGAAGACAATATCCTAGTAGTAATAAATTATCCTAGAATATGCATTTTTTTCCGACAATGGACGGACTTGTTCTTTTTCATCTTTGTATCTCTAGTACCCAGCTGCAACATATGACTTAGCACATAGTAGTTTTCAGAAAATGATAGCTAAAATATTTAAGAAAATCTTTCTGTAATGGTGAGATATGGCTTGAAGGGTTCAAACAAATGCAGAATGTTCTTCTAAGCTTGATCTTTCCAGTCTCATGAGCGGGCAGTCATCACTTATTATTGAATATGCATTAGTGTTTTGGTCAGTGTTAATATAATAGGCCCTCATCAACTGTGGTGTGGAAATCCTACCATTTTATGTTCATATACTAGAAATTTTAAAGTCATGATATTGAAATAGTGGTTTTCAAACTTTAGTGTACATAACTAACCTAGGTAGCTTCCTAAATTGCAGAGCCTCAGACTCTATTCTCATAGCTTCTAATTCAGAAATTCTGGAATGGGGCCCAGGGATCTTCATTTTGACAACCATCCTAGGTAACTCTGATACAGGTGGTCCTTGGACTACTTACTATGGATTGGGCTACAAAGGTAATGTGAAAAGAAATCTTTATGCTTCACCTTTTCAACATGGAGAAAAGACTAGCTTATTCAATGAGACTTAATCATCAAAATTACCTGTGGAAAGACCAGGCAGTTTGCTAAGACTTTTGAAAATGAACGAAGGGAGGATGCAAGGGCAAAGACCATCATATTCAAGACAGAAAGGGTCCTTTTTACAACTTCACAAAGACTGACAGTGTGCTTAAAGTAAAAGTAGGAGAAGAATGGCAGCAGTGCAGCAATGTTTCATTAACAATTTAGGGAAGCAATGTTGATTCAACAGGTTTATTTGATAAAATGTGTTTTAATAGCTATTCTAAAAGTGGATGCCTTCTAAATCTTTGATTTACTGTTAAACTATATATGTATATATATATTTACATGAAATAATTTTTAAAATTTCCTGCTTAAATCCCTATTTTCCATAATATCTTGGTCTTGCCAATGTAATTGCACTAATTGAAGCTTCCCCCTCCTCCACCCAAGAAACTTCTCCCCTGGGAGTGAAAAGAGATTACTGCAGTGTACTCCTCCAGACATGTCCCATAGAAGGTATAGCTGCTGATTCTGTCCTGACCTCTAGGTCTCTGCAGCCTATAATTATTTTCAATGGGAGTTATCTTAGCACTGAGTTCGCTAAATATTCACAGTCTGTCATTCTTCAAGAACTTTAGCAATGAATGATGGAAATTTTAAAATTATTCTTATGAATGTTGTAAATTGCATAACTTGTCATGGTTTTCTCTTTGACTTGACTGCATGAAAGTTTAAAGGCAAATGTATAGCACTTCACCAAATGTAGTTTGTGTACCGACTTCACTCTTGACTCCTTTTTATATCTTTGCTCTTGTTTATTGTTTTGGTTTTATTTTGTTTGCCTTTCTTATCTAGTTTTAATTCATGTATTTCACTGTATTACTTATTTCTTTTTCTTGTTTTTCTTGTTTTTTCTTGTTTCATTTTAATTCCCTTTTTGGAACTAGGTGGCAGAAATAAATGAGGAAAACAAAACAATACAAAAAGTGTGTGTGTGTGTGTGTGTGTGTGTGTGTGTGTATTAGATATATATATATCAAACTCACCTAAAATATAAAATAAAAACTAATCTCCTAAAATAATGGAAATATTTTGTAGTCTTTGGGCTAATAGGTTCATTTTATTATTTGCAGGACTGCAGTTTAGGGAGGCATAAAATTAAAATACCACTATGAGAATAGCCATATGAAATTGAACATAGGTATTTTCGGCACCAGATCATTAATTCTGACATCCTTCAGTTCTGAAAGCCAACTATAGCTGTGTTAAAATCTGTGCCTTCAGTCTTTTAGACTGACTGTATAAAAAAAAAACAAAAAAACCCGACCAACTCCTAGGCTTAATCAGTCTAACAAAGTGTGCAATTCTAAAAATATTTATTCTTTTAAAAATCATATATGTGTGCATATATTATTATTATATTATTATATATGCATATATTATTTTACTTATATTTTGCATACATATATATGTATATATCTTAGAATCTTCAACCAAACTCTTCAGTCCTTTGACTCCATTATTATTTTCTCTTAAATAATTTTCATTAAGCAACAAAGAGTGATAAGTCATCTCAACAATGAAAGCTTGCTTATATTCAAGCTGGGTTTAGTCTATTTTCTGCATTTCCTCTGATAATGATCCAGCTAGTCTCAGACTGATTCTAGTAACAACTCAGGTTAAGTTAGAAGAACCCTAATTGGGCACTAGACATCTTAACAAGGATACTCGTGTTAATTTGTCTTTATCTAAGCATCTTGGGCTGAAATATTATTGTGTTTGGGACCCAAATATGACTTTTGTTCTTGTATTAATTTCTGGATCTCATATCCTTTCAGATACCAAAGGAACATAGTACCATGCTGGAATAATGCCAAGTTATGCTTGTTTTTTTTCTTTTTCCCCCCATCATGGGCAACCAATAGTTGATTCATACTTCCATTACATCACAGCTGGATTACAGATGTGCTCTTTAGTCTGACCTCCGCATGTCTCTTGCAACTCATTTGTAGATAGTCCAGAAGCTAGCAGCTGGATTTCATTTTTGTTCCAGCAGTCACCATTTTATAATGTTTCTCCAATTCACTGTGAGTTTCACTATTGACAAGTCAATCCAAAACTCCAAAAGGCATTTAAACATAGTGAGTTAAATCAGAGAGAAAATACTACTATTAACTTGCCATAGGTTCATGTCACTCAACTACATTTTGCCACCACTCTCCATACATCAAAAGAGTGTAATGGTACAGGTCTCCCACAGAAGACTAATGAAATACTTAGCAAAAGTAAGTGGTTACAAAAAACTTTTTAAAATATAAGTGCTGTATTTTTTTTTAAATCTTGCATAGAACTCTGGTTCAATTTTTGAGCCTTTCCAAGTCCTCATAATTCTGTGGTATTCATAATAAAGCAGGCAGATGGTTTAGTCTTTGAACATATGCTTTAAATGCCCCCTTTGAAAATAATGGGCCAAATTGTGCCCTCAAATAGTCACAAAAAAACTTTAAGGAGGCTGCCTCTTGAAATCTGAGGACAGAATGTTATCCAGTGGGAATTAAACCTTTAAAAAATATATTTTTAAAACTTTCTTCTGAGCTCTATTCTACATATTAAGGGAAGCCATTTTTTAATAAAATAGGATATAGTAAGGAAAAATCTTAACCAGCACAATATTGCATGGTTCAAGGAACAGATAAGAAGGTAAAATATGTTTTTTATATTTATATTTTTAAATCCTGATTGTCTAAAACCTTATGAGAGTTGTCTGATTTAATTTTTGAGTGATTGCCAGACTTTCCATTTTTATTATTATTCCTATTATTATTACTATCATGTAGATGTTTTATTGTTAAAGCACTTTGCAATTATTAATTAATTTAGTTTAAATTATGTTTATGTCTTTGTTTTAAATCCATGTTATTCATAGTTATTATAATCCTAAAATGCTATTTCGCCAGCCAATTACTCTCATTTCAAAAACAGTTTGTTGTTGATGAAAGCACATTTTCACAGAATATGAAATTCATCCTCAGTGGATATATGTGTTTTGATAATATTGTTCACATAACCTAGCTGTACTTAGCAGTATACCTCTGTTTCTATATGTCAACATTTCATACATAGAATGAGCCTTCATTTCCACACTCATATTTTTATGTGTTTAAATTTGCTTTTGAAAAAGTCTCTAATCTAGTCTCACTTATCTTACAATGTCCACAGAACTCAGTAGTTTGATTAATACGTCAGCTAAAAAGACCACACAATTGACAATAAGGACACTTTGGTTATTGCAGAAGCCCGGAGTTTAAGGAACTATTCCAGAACTGTAACGTCCCTTTAGAAACTCTGAACAAGGACTAGCTCGGTGCTAATGTAAAACAGAGTTTACTTTGAAAAATAAACGCAATAGTTGTACCCAAATGTGTTCAGGACACTGTTAAGACAGGTCACAATTAACAATATTGAGAATAACTGAAGAGCCTTAAATCAAGCGATAATTTCATACAAATACCCACAAATATCTGAGCAAAGTTTGTAACTATTTTTTGGGGCAAAACATTAACATACTCTTCTGCTAATAAAGACACAAAGTAACTCTGAGAAAACCTCCCTCCTCATTTCTCTAACTTTCACAATAAATGCAGCACTGAAACTGAATTCTCAGTCAACGTAGAAATATGCCGAGCAGTATTCCAATAAACAACAAATTGATTTTAAAAAAACCACCAGATTAAAAATTTCCCCCTTTCTCTTGCTTCGCTTTGTTGTTTCACTTTGCATGCACACACAATCACACTTACCTGCACAAGTCTGAAACATCAGCCTATGTAATTTTTTTGAAATGTACTCTGTACCGATGCATTTTTCTGTGTTTCTTTCTAACCCTCGGGAATGTTAAGAATTTAGGAAGAGAGCCACAGCTTAAGAGAGCAATTATTTGCCAGTAAATACTCAATTTGCTTGTCCTGTGATTTTTCTTCTAACTTGCATATTCAATAATCCGTCCCTGACTGCGTCACGAGCACAAAAAGTCTTTTCTCCAAAGGAGAACACTTTCGCCAATCAACCTTCAGCCATGCCAGGGCACAGCTCGTCAGGGTGATTTGTTAGCTTTAATTAATAATTCCTCACGCTGGCCACTTTAACAAATAATGCGGTGAGACTGGGACGCTAGATGGCTATGATTCAGGCCAATAAAACTACAGTGGAAAAGAGGTGGGGAGGGGTGGGGGGGAATTCAGATGCCGTTTATAAACACCTCTAATCATACTCTTTCAGTTTACAATATAGAGGACATCTCTGCTGAATTACCATGTTATGTCCACCAATTTGTATTCAGATGGGAGCCATATGTTCCTCCACTTTATCTGCTAAGGCCTCCTCGGTGCCAACACAGTTATCGGGCAGACAACATTTACAAAAGCGGTCTCTAGCCTCCAGATTGCAAAAGTTTACTGCAGGGTGAAGTTGAGAAATCAGACAATATACGGCACTTCTCAGTGAGCCTATGTAACGACTGAGAGACTCTACAGAGGTAAGAATTATGGGTGTCAGATTTGCTCTCATCCGCTGTCTGATACTGGGCATTTCATTTAGTCTTTTTTTTTTTTTTTTTTAAATCTCATACCTCATCTTCAAAACAGTTAACAATAATGGCTGATTTATTCATGCATTCCACAAACATTTACTGAGTCCCAACTATATGCCAAGCACTGTATTAAATGCTGAGAACTGCTTTTGAAAGTAAGACTTTTCCAGTTAACTGACACAATCCATGTATTTATTATATAACATAAGATTATGTACTTGAACAAAGCCACCAAACAGGCAGCGTGTGAATAAAACTAAGGATTCATAACACTGTATGGTCCAGTCAAACAATCAGTACTTGACAGCACACTTGAGTCCATGTGCAAAAGTGACGCTCGAAGTAAAAACAAAGAATAAGAAAAGGTAAAAAAAAAAAAATTTGTTTTCAAAGATTAGAAAGTTTCCCCCAAGGTGACTAGAACATTCGGAAATATATCAATCTATTCATAAGCAATATTAAAAGGTTCACAAGCACTTAAGGAACATGCAAAGTTATAGGACATTTTATTCATGCCTTGATCTAATGTGTATGTGTGTGTGTGTGTGTGTGTGACCGCAAGTTCATTAATATATTGGGTATATATTTATTGAGCACCTACTCTATCCTAGGAACTGAATAATACTATGTATCAAGAGATAAATAAAGCACTATCCTCATCTTCAAGAAGCTCACAATTTAGCCACTAGATTCAAAAAGGGAAAATCTAAACAGAAAACGATTGGGTTGGCCAAAAAGTTCATTCTGGTTTTTCAGTGACATCTTACCAAAAAACCCAAACAAACTTTTTGGTCAACCCAATATAATACACTATAACAAAGGGAATGACATAAATATGCATAAAAGTATGAGGCAGGGCTTCTAGAAGTGATGCATGGACTGTTTCTAAAGGTAGAGTAGAAATATCATTGGTAGAAGAACATTCTAGAGAGAGGCAAACCTTTGAACTTTTATTAGAATTAGATTACCATTTAGAAACTATGGTATTTAAAGCATGATAAATTCAGGTACATAATGATAAACATTTCAGGATTTTAAAATGAATGTCTTAAGAAAAAAAGGCTCCCTAAACTGTGATATCTTGACATCACCAGAAAAGTAAGCAGTATCTCCAGAGTGTTTCAGTTGTCTTAGGCAAATAGGAAGCATTCACAACACATACTGACTTTTTGTTTTTTTCCAGCCCATCTATCTTCTTTCACTATGTACATACTTGTACAGCTTCTGTTTTCATTATGCCATAAGATAAATCATATCTGCGTGACCAATAAAGGAAGGGGAAAATCTATATCCATTTACTGGTCACACGTATAACTCTAGCCAGAGAGTACAGGCTATACAGTACTAAAGGTGAAAATGTTGAGGAGAAGAAATGATACCCTAATACCAAAAAAAAAGCTCTTTCAGAGCTAGGAAATGCTCCTGAAGATTGCATAGAGTTCTTAACGACATTAAACATTTTGTGTTATATTAAACTCAATAGTGAGGCAGCCGGCAGAATACTGCATTTACCATAAATCATTAACCACTAGCCAGTTTGAAGAACTGATACAATTTATTAATTTATTCAACAGATACATATTGAGCTCCTGAATGTACCAAGCACCTACCAGTTATGGTTTGATTTTTATTTCTGTAATACTCATATATAATAAGTTTACCATTTATTGAGTGCTTACTATATGCTAGGAACTGATCTAAGAACTTTACATATATTATCTCATTTAATCCTCACAATATTACAAAGCAGGTACTATTACCATCTCCATTTAATAGATTATGAAACTCACAAGTGGTGAATCTGGATATGCACTATGTGGATTCATTCTAAACAATGAGACCAGTGCCACTAACACCCACCAAAAATCAGTTCCATTACTTTATAGTTACCTAGTCACATATAATATTTATGTTATTATTTTTAACCTAGCAAAATTAAGGTAGGTTTTTTTTTTTTTTTTTTTTTTTTTTTTTTTTTTTTTTTGCGGTATGCGGGCCTCTCACTGTTGTGGCCTCTCCCGTTGCGGAGCACAGGCTCCGGATGCGCAGGCCCAGCGGCCATGGCTCACGGGCCCAGCCGCTCCGCGGCATATGGGATCCTCCCAGACCGGGGCACGAACCCGTATCCCCTGCATCGGCAGGCGGACTCTCAACCACTGCGCCACCAGGGAGGCCCAAAATTAAGGTAGTTTTGAGGTTAATTTGAGAATTGAGCTAAACTTCTATATTTAATGAGAGGCATGTCTCATAAAATACGACTGGAAAATAGCATTTATGATATCAACAGGCTAGCACTTGGGACAAACTGGCAACTAGCTTGAGTTGGGCATGTTTTAGATAATAAAAACTAGCACCACAGAACCACATGCTACAGCAGCCCCCTTCTCCCTTATTAAAACTTCACAAACTCTTAGAAGGTAATTCAGAATCTTCTACACCTTTAGAAGCAGAATGAGACAGTGGTTTAAAAAGTGACAGGAAGACCTTGAGACAGAATGGCTTAGGTTTGAATCCTTGCTTGGTCACTTATTAGCTGTGTGCCCTCCGTCAAATTAATTAGGTTCTCTGAGGCTCAATTCTCTTATCTCTAAAATTGTTTGTTGTGAAAATTAAAGGAGGTAATGTAGTAGGGTACAAAGCATAGAAATTAGCCCAGAATAGATGCACAATATATGGCATTTGAAGCATTCAGAGTTAAAGCTTATTATATACAACTAAAATTTACTGTTTCTGAGCCAAATGGCACATGTAATATGTAAGCCTGCCTTAGACAATAAATGTAAGTAAGCCTTAGCTAAAGCAAATTGGACTTGGTAGTCTGGTAGAATTTCCTTTGAGAATGTTAATAATATAGTTGAAATGGTTGTGTTTAAGAAAACAGAGCTGACCCACAAAATAGAGAGAGATGACACAAGAATTTACCAGTTAATAATAGAAAAAAATATATCTTAATTTTCCAAGTGATTAATACAATGTTACATTTCATTTAGTGGAGATGTAAAAGCTTATTTGGGACTCACTGTGGAAGCCAGCACTCAGTACAGTCATAGGCTCTCCTCAGACAACCCGATGCTGCTAAGTTTGCTAACTACCAGCTAACTACCAGCATTCTCCAACTCCAGGCACCCTGATGCCCTTTCCACATACTTTCTTCTCACTTGACCTTGATTTAGACCAGCCATCTCCAGTTCTTGATCTAAAGTATAGAGCAAATATTAGTGGAACACACATTTACTGATGGTGATAAAGCTGGTTGTAGGTGAAATGGGGGTATTTCTTCATGGAGGGGGTCATTGGAGGGGCTTCACAAAGGCTCTTCTCATTTACTTGAATGTGTATGTAAGGTTTCTCCTTTGAGGATTCCTTTGGGATAAGGAACTGCCTGGACTCTCGATTATTGGTTCTTATTCGATGGCCTCTACCTGAGATCAGGAGATGGGGAAATCAGCAGACCAATTAATAAGCATAGGGATTTTCTGAGCCACAGTAGCCTGAGTGGGATTTCTTGGGCAGTCAGAGCTTTCTAGAATCTGTTTATTTCTCAGTTAGAAACCCTAATTGGTAGAAAGAAGACGTATGGAAGACTACTTCAAGTACTCTTTCCCTGGGATACCTAGATTGGTAACAATGACTTAGTAAAATTTTGGCCAGGTTGAGTCTCTCTTTCCTTATTAACTACCTGATTCTCCAGCCTTATTTAGGGAAATTTAATCTTCTGGTTAAAAATGATGACAAACAAACATTAGAACAGAAACAGTTCAAAGTTGATACTATTTTTTAATAACATTTTCTCAAATAAATTCCATATACTTTACAGTTTCCAAACTTATGCATTTTTATGTATGTACATAAATACCTAATACCTAAATATTTCATTAACTGACAATTGGATAATGATGGAGGGAAAGGGTGATTTAATTCCAGTTTCAAATTTAGAATTCTGTCTAAACAAGAATTTTAGAAGTATTTAGAAGTAAATTGTTAAGTGGTGATCAATATATTTGACTGTACTAGGTTGAGATTAAAAGCTTAAATTTCTCAAAAGGTCCTTGTCCCTTGAGGCATTACTTTTTCAGTGAAAGTCTCCAACCTTTACAAATGTGAAAATTGGGATTCCCCAAAGGAGAAAAATATTTCTTGTCAGAAAACTAGTCATGGCTAGTTCACACAGTGAAGGAGTCCAAGACCTTGTCAGCTTTCCTGTGACCTTGCTATGTGATTTGCTACAAGTCATTTAATATCGCCTTATGTCTCAGTTTTCTGTCTCCTTATCTATGATACCTAAATGATATTATCAAGATAATGTGGAGAAAATATTGCTATCATCTCATAGAGCATATGCTAAATTCCTAAATTTCAGAGTATCCAATGATACTACCAGTATCAAATGGGTAGAATGACACCAACACCCTGTATAATCTTAAGTAACATATTTAGTACCTCAGCTTTTCACTTTTTCAGCTATAAAATGGGTATTGTCATGTTTACATTTTTGTTCAAATACTGCATTAGAATAGAGACACTGTTGCATAATCTATTAAAACTTTTCAACAAAAATTTCATACAGTTTAAAAAATATGACCAATACAATCAAGTCACCAAAGCTGATTTTCAAATATTGATATATTAGAGGAATTGATCTGAAAATATCAAGGCATAAGATGAAGTAAATATTTCTAAGCATATTCAGATATTTATGAAGGGAGACTATTTCTAAGACTATTTTTATGGCGGCTCTAAGACCCTGGTAATGAGAAAGCTGAATCAGGGAAAGTGATTTTTAGCAGACTGTTGAATGATATATAAAATAAAATGTATTCACTAATGGGTTGGCAGAAATGTTATACATGAGCTTTTGGAACCAGAACTGCTTAAGTAGCTTTTCATATTTGGCAAAGCTGTGTTCCTGAAGTGTCCCCTCCCAACCTCCTCCCACCTCTCAGTTTTTTGTCCTATAGTGCCAGGTGGGAGTAATGAAAAAAGGGAGGGGCAAAACAAACAGAGACAGTCACAGTGGCAGGAGCCACTCCAAAGATCAAAGAGCCAATTTGGCTGTGGCTGCCAAAACTGGAACCACGGTGGGTGGCTCATCAGTATGGTACCCTGAGAACCACATGGGCCACTCCTGGTAGGTCAGCACCTATGGGCACAGGCCCCTCATCCAGCCAGGAAGGACTACCTGCTAAGAACTAAATGTGCACATTTCCTTTCCCACTCACAGCATTTGACTTCAACACAGTTCTGCACTACCATTATGTTTGTTGAATGATCTCAGTGTGATAGACACCATACAAAAGGATAAGTATGTTCTACTCAGATTTCACACCTTACAGAATTCTAAGGAGAACTCTGATTTTCCTATACTAATGGGTAAACTCCTGGGTAACTAGTAGACAGGATAATACAATTTCTAATATTTTAATCAGATATATAGCTTTAAATTTCATATCTGTCATGAGAAAATAATACATTAATACCTCTATTACCCAGCCTTCTCATATTCACCTATAACTAAATCTCGATTTAACATGGTCATGAACCCAGAAAAGAGAAAATAGAGTCCTTGAGAAACCAAAAAAAAAAAAAAAAGCCATAAAGTACACATGATTGTCCAAACTTATCTTTATTCATCAGTGAGACTTTAACTTGGAACCTATGTATTCTTCCTTACTACATAGTAGCATTAGTTATCTGCGACCTCCATTCATGTTAGATGGAAAGATGAGATACTTCCAGAAGAAAGCACAATGGGAACTGTAAGAAATGATCCCTCTGTGTCTCAGAATGAAGAGGAAGAAAGGAGTAGGGGAGAGATGAAGTATCCAAGGCTGAGAACTATGTACAGTTTGCAAACATAACTATAATTGTGTCCTACAGAAATCAGTGTGGTAGAGCTCTACACAAAAAAATATTTATATTTGTTATGGGTTGAATTATATCCCCTCAAAATTCATATGTTGAAGTTCTAACCCCCAATAACTCAGAATGTGACTTTATTTGGAAATAGGGTCATTGCAGATACAATTAGTTAAGATGAGGTCATACTGGAGTAGAATGGACCCCAATCCAATATGATTGGTGTCTTTATAAAAAGTGGGATTTTGGACACACATATCCACATGGGGAGAACACTATCTGAAGATGATGACAGAAATCAGAGAGATACTTCTACAGGCCAAAGAACACCAAAGATTGCCAGCAAACAATCAGAAGTTAGAAAAGAAGGATGGTACAGATTTCTTCTCACAACCCTCAGAAGAAACCAACCCTGCTGATTCTACCTGCCAGAACTATGACACTGTACATTTCTGTTGTTTAAGGCATCCTGTTTATGGTACTTTGTTACAGTAGCCCTAGGAAACTAATACAGTAATGATGATCACAGAATCATTATATAAAGATTAACTCACCTTTGCAACACTTTGTTTAAGAAGGTTGAAAAATATAAGATCCACTTCAGGAAAAGTGTCATTGATATGCTTTAAATAAATAAACCATTCAATGTCTCAGTGATATCTAGATGACCAATATATATGAAACGTACAGTTTTCAATTTTTGCTAATGCAACGAGATATTGCCACCTTTACTGAAAAGATAAAGTGATATGTACTCTTCAGAAGATATCAAAGAGTCCCCAACCTCTAAGAAAAGCAATTTGACTAGCAAGGCAGATAAATATGAATTTATTTTCACTTATTTGTTTAAAATACATACATAGCCTAATGAGGTTGGGATGGTTACCAAAATAAATTGTTGGTAGAGAAGAGGATGGCTACTTAGAAGAGAACAATTAAGAAATGGGATTTGAGTCTAGGTCAAAACTAGGAGATCTTTGTCCAGATGAGAAGTTACAGACAATTCTAAGTATAAGGAATACAGGGGGAAAGTAAGAACACTGAGGCAAAGCAAGAGAAAGAAGGAAAGGGTGAAACAGTAGTGGAGGAAAAATGAGATAGAGTAGCTGGTATTGAGAGCAAGACAATCTGAACTGGGCACAGAAAAGGAAAAAAGTCCTGCAGATGTTAAGAAAGACAAGAGAGGGTAGCATTCCTGTGTTCTGAACAAAAAAAGAGAGTTAAAAACATCTAGTGCAAGAATTAAGCTCTCTTTAAAACTAGTGCTCTGAATGCTTTTGTGCGAAAAAGAAAGACTGTACCTTGATATTTCTTTAAAGATTCAATAGTGGAATGGAAACCTTTTTTTCTTTAAGTGTAAGCTAAGCAGTTATGGCAGGTAGGTCAAGGAAGAAATACTTCATGGAACAGGAAGCCATAACTTTATACAATGTGTTCTCTGGAGAATTTACCAAAATAAATAAATAAATAAATTAATTAATTAAATAAAATACAAAATAGTCCCACAAAGTTTGTTTTGTTAAGTAGCTTTAAAATCCTACCTTTCCTAATTGTTATTAACATTTTATTCAGCCAATTATCAACTTAATCTGGGGAAAGAAAAATCAACTTGACTTTTTGACAGCCAAGTCAATCCAACTGGAAAATTCTAATCCTACAAGAATAGGGCATAGGGAAAACTCTGCATAACAACATTTTCAACTGTCAACAGAAATCCATAATATTATAATCATCTTTTTCTTCCTTTCCAAACTCATTCTCTCTAAAAAAATTGATGATGATATAATGATATTCTTGGGTAAAATGAAAAAGTGAAGATAGCCATTCATTCTTTATGGTAATAGCAAGTTCTTGCTCAAGATGGTAGAAATTGTAATCTTTTTTTTATCCTTCATAGAAGTTAGAGATGGCCTTCTCCATGTCCCTAAAACAACTCAATTATACCACTAAATAGAAGAATTACAGTTTAATTTCATCTATTTTCTATGTTAACAATTCACAAGTCAATTTATTTATTCATTGGGGGAAATTTTAGCTTAGATGATGATATTTAAGTAGGGAGCTAAAACGTTGAAAAAGAAAGTGATGGATTTTTTTTTTTTACAGGTATTACTTTTTCTTTCTACTGATTTCTAAATGATTTCTGCTATAGAACTGACTTCTACAGAGCACTACTGCTTCTGGTAGATGGGAAATAATGCTCTCAAAACTGAGATAGTAGTAAAATGAATAAATTCAGATCAATGGAAAAGGAAATGAGAAGGGAATGAGGAAAGGGTTACTGCTACAGCATTAAAAAAATATATTCTTTGACGCTTACTGAAAATAATGCTTGTTTAATCTTTCTCCTCTGAAGAGGAGTAATTGAATAAAAAAAAGAAAAAGGAAGGGAGGAGGGAGAGAAGGAGGGAAGAAAAGAAGGAAGGAAGGGAAGGACGGAAGGAAAAGCAAGAAAACAATTGATCGATTGAGCATAAAAGCAATAAAGTAAGAAGGTGAGAAAGTAGGAAAGAAAGAGAGAAAGCCATTATAGAGGTACTCTCTCATCCCTTTCCCACTGGTTGTCCCTCTGATCTTTTTTTACCTACTATTTACTCCAACTCAAATGTTTGGGACACAACTGCGATAGTTGAAAAGGGAGTGGGGAAGGAAAATTACTCCCTTTAATTGATGCTCACTTAGGTACCAATCTGTAATTCAGCAGCTCCAAGTGCTTTTAAGCTCATGTATCCCTTTGAGAATAAATAAAATCCATGAACCTCTCCAAGGAAGAAAGAAAGGGCACATCTACCAACACATACAAATTAGGTGTTGCATACTTTAAAAATACGCATACACATACATATGAAGCATATTTGCACGCATTTTCAAAAGGCCCATATAAACTCTAAACTGATCCCTGCACTCTCTAACCATCCATTAGCTCAGTGTAAAGAACTATTGGCTCTAGAATCTGAACCAAGCCAAAATAAATAGATGAGGGTAGGGACTTGGAGAAATGGAAATGGGATATAAAACAAACAAACAAACAACAAACACATACATAAAAAAGTGTCCCTTGTCTCCAAGTCAACCCTTAAGCTTCTGACTCTTTTCATTGGTTTTGGAACTTATGACTAATGAACTATTTAATTAACGAAAATAAAATATATAGCCAGATATATAATATTTTAGTGATTCTGCATGTTTTTAATCAGTAATTTTACATTCCTCCCTGTTAATTGTCTTTGATAGTGCACTGACATCTAATACTGTCCTGATTTTGAATATTAGCTCTAACAATTACAATAACATTGAAAACCAACACTACTTACTATTGTGAATAGCAACTCATCAGACACATAAGAAATGACATGGAGGGGTTCCCTGGTGGTGCAGTGGTTGAGAGTCTGCCTGCTGATGCAGGGGACACGGGTTCATGCCCCAGTCCGGGAAGATCACACATGCCACGGAGCGGCTGGGCCCGTGAGCCATGGCCACTGAGCCTGTGTGTCCAGAGCCTGTGCTTCGCAATGGGAGAGGCCACAACAGTGAGAGGCCCGCGTATCGCAAAAAAAAAAAAAAAGAAATGACATGGATACTTGGCAACAGATATGAAAAAAATCAAATAATGAATAATAAATTAATTTCAAGATTTTAACTAGACTGCATATATTTGAGGACACAGACCATGCCTCGTGTAATAATGAGAATTATTTCTATTTATTTAAAACATAATTTTTTCATAGTATTTCACAATCTTTAAAGGACTTAAGGTATCTTTATTTCATCTGATTTAGACATCAATTCTGGAAAGTAAGTGGGAGAGATACTATCTTTATCCTACAACTGAGGAAACAGGCTATATGTGATTAATTGACATGCTTAATATCATATATCTAACATGTGATGAGGTAAAGATGGGAATTCAGGAATTTTGATAAGTTTCCCAGTAATTTTTCTGCTATCCTATACTGCACTCAAAAAATGTTCATTACACATAACTTATTTAGGCACTTAGTATTTAGTAGTGGCACATGTTGACAAATAATTTATAAATCAAATCAACGTAAATACAGGAACAGCATAGTAGAACATATTTTGAGAAAAAAAATATAAATACACATTATCTACCTTCAACTATCCTTCCTATTAGTTGATAAGTGGTTGGTTACTTACATTGGATTTATTAAATTAGAAGTAAAAACTGACTTTAAAAATATATTAGTATATTTTCATTCTTCCATCTTTAAATAGAGTCCAAAATTTAGTTATTGTTAAAGTTTTACAATTTGATTGTCTTTATATTCCCTGTTTTCACTTGGGAAATTAGTCTTTTAGCTGGAAAATTCTCCTTCCTATTTTTTATTTTAATCTGAGATATATAGCCATATTTTAAAACAAATAAGATGGTAGATTGCTAGGATGGGCTAATTTCTTACCTGAAGAAAGGGTATAACAAATTACAATCTAGTGGATTTACCTGTATTTATCCCTTAATGTCCAAAGCAATGCTTATATCCCAGACATCAGAACCCACCTTGAGCAAAACTGTGAAATGTAGATGAAATTTGTCCCCAGTTCCTATTCCTTATCTCCCTTTGACCTTAGCCCTTCCTTCAACCTTACCAAAAGATTTATTTCTGGTCCCTTTTCCCTGGGGCACTAGAAACTTCCAGTTTAATTTCAGCTGTAAACTGAGGTCCTCAGTCAACTCGGATTCCTCCTACTGCATCCTTAGCCCACCTTGTTAACCCCTCCATCAGAATGCTGCCATCTATCTGACCAATTTCACTATGCCTTATGTCATGCCTTCACTCACCACATCATGCTCTCTTAGGCGCCAGTGAGAGACTTGAGATTTTCCTATTTCCTGGCAGGTTATAACTGCATTTATCTCAGCCCTCCATGTAAATCATCTCTACTGATATTTTAGTAATCCCATTTCAGGTTTATTCAATCTTGGCTTACTTCCCTTTCCCAGTTGGGCTACCACTATGGTTCTAGCATGTTCTGGGGAGAATAAAAGGGTGTCAATGAATAAAATCTGTCATCATAAGCCTGAAAACTTCCAGTCTAGCTCAGGCTCTAATGATCAACATGGTTTTTTCCTGTGCCCTAGTTGTTCTATTTATCAAGTGAGAAAAAATACTTTTTACCATGAGATATATGAGGATGAACGTTTAAGTTTTTTAGGAGAAAACCTACTAATAGATTTTGTAAGTATTCATACTGCCTTTCCTTCTGTTTCTAGAGCAAAAAAAGAACATTCAGAGTACTCCAAAAATAAATATTGGAAGTGACCCATTATTCTAGAATTCATCTGTAGTAGGCAAAATAATTGCATCCCAAAAGTGTCCACTCTCTAAAACCTAGAACCTTTAGTACATGGCAAAATGTTATGTTACATGGAAAAGGAACTAGGTGAGGCAGTTAAAGTTATGGACCTTAAAACAGAAAGGTATCCTAGATTATCCAGGTGGGCCAATCTAATTACCTCAATAGCAGAGAACTTTTTCTGGCTGGAATTTGGAAAAGAGACATGGTATAAGGGGAAGTCAGAGAAATTCCAATGGTGATAATGATGTGAAGTACTCTTGTCTGCACAGAGATATAGGGGCCCATGTGCAAAAAGCTGAGGATGGCCTCCAACTGACAGCCAACAAAAGAATGGAGATTTAGTCCCATAACCACAAGGAACTGAATGAGTCTGGAAGCAGATTCTTCCCAGAGCCTCCAGTTAAGAACCTGGCAGTATGACACAAGTTTGGTCTTGTGAAACCTGGAGCAGACGAATCAGTTGAGCCAACCCAAACTTCTGATATGCATAACTATGAAATAATAAATTTGTGGTGTTATAAGCTGGTAAATTTGTAGTCATTTGTTACAGCAGCAATAGAAATATAATATACCATTCCAGTTCAGTGGCCAATAGGTACAATAGTTTAAAATTATATGGTAAGGAGTTGGAACAGGAATCAATATCATGAAAACAGAAAGTTCTTGGTACTACAAACACATTTTTCCCTTGATTTTCCTTCTTTCAGTCATATCCCCAGAGAAACAAAAGACTAAAGGACAAAGATCATGAGAAGTGTATATCTACTTAAATGCGAAGTGTCTTCACCAAGGAGCTTCAGAAATATGCCTTTTTGTCACAGGTAAGAATACTATACCAATAGTGCTACAATACTCACACCAACTAAATCCATTGTCTTGAAAACAAAAAAAAAAAATCTGAGAATAGTTCAAAGGATTATAAAGATATGATAATAATGGCCATTTAAGAGAAAATGAAGGCAGAATCCAAGCAAACGTACTCAGAATTCACAGATCATATGTGTACTAGGGTGTGTTTTCCCCACTATATAAGTTGTCTTATAACCATAGATTTAAAGAAAATTATTTTCAAAATTACAATTATGTATTTTTATATGGCATCAGAGCTATTTTTCAAATGTAGCTTCCAAACAATTTTCTTTCTTATTCACATTTTTTTGCATAGCCAGATTCTGGCCTTGACAGAACAAAACAATACTGGAGGAAAGGCAGCAATTTCCAATGATTTTTCAGCATGGAAGGTCTAGAGAACTTGACTTTTGAAGATATACTCAAGTTCAGAACCTAAAAGTTTTTGAGGTATAACAACTTGCTGAAAATGGATACTTTTATAATCGACTAGAAATGATTCTCACAGTAAAGGGTAAATGCTCAGCAAGTTGTACATATTCTACTTTATATCACAGTATGAAATAATACAAATGAAAAAAGGAAGAAAAACAAATGTAGTGATTAAAAATTCTTGTAGAAACAGGATAAATGCAATTAACTTCTTTTTTCTGTAGAGACAGGAAATACATGAGGTAAAAATTTCTAACACCACACTTTGCAGCTTTCCTTTTGTGTTGCACGAGGCCACAACAGGAAATATAGCTCTAATGGCTTGGTTAAGAACTGTGCAGGATGAAGACCATGTGAGAAAAAATACTCACCTTTCTCTTCTTTCGAACACTACATTCTGTTTACTACAGGTCTCTGAAAACTTATTAAAAACTTTGGTCATTTTATAAGGAGATATCATAATCTTGAGGGACTTTGAGTCTCAGGCACAGCAAAGTAATCCCCATTTTATATCTGTCCCAATTTAGTATTTCCAAAGGGGGCGGATAATAATAAATCCCACCAACTCTCTTTTTTAGGGCTATTCGGATACTAAATAAACCAGGAACATTTTAAAATGCAATCTCACAAAAATCTGCTTTGCTTAACCTTCTCTCCGTCTTTAAAAAATAAGAAAGGCATGATGTTCTTTTTTTTGTTAATTAATTCATTTTAGACAATTCCTTAAATTTTCATTTTAATAAATTTTTGTGTGGGTGCATTAATTACTTTCAAAGACAGCTTTACAACTGTTACCTATTAAAACCCTTTGTTAGTGAATAAAAAAAAAAAAAGAAAAGAAAAAGAAAAAAAACTTCCAGCATGCGCCCTCCCTTCTCCATTCTGAGCAGGTCCTTGCTATCAACTGCTGGAGTATGCTTGCTTTGCACCTAGAGCTATAATTATTTTGCTTTAATTTTACAAAACCTTTTGTTCCATTCCCACGAGCCCACCTGATCCTTATATTACACTCGCTCTATTAAAACACTCATGCAGAACAAAGCATGGCTGTACTGATTCATAAGTAACTTTTTTCCTCAGAAAAATGCCACTGGCTAGGGATCGGGACATAGTCCTGGGCTTCACCTTTCTCTGCCAATTTTCACGTGTTAGAGAAAAAAAAAATATGTTGTTTCAGAGTGTCGTATTCTTCCCAAACGTCCTTTCTTTGTCCCGGTGGCTTTTTGTGCGTTTAAAAAAATATTTTGTTATCCATAATTTTAATCTGCCGCAATATAAGTGATACATTGTTAAGGATGGTGGGTATATTAAAGGATTGTAATCATGTTGAAATTTCTTTTATTCATATGGTTAGGATCTTTTAAAAATCACTTTTCTCTCCTTACTCCACTCCTTTTCCTTGAGATCTTGCAACACATGTGGGCTTCTGGCAGAAAAAATTGCAGTGACTCATCAGGAGAATTGTTTGTTTGCTCTGAGGAGCACCCTGAGGACCCTCTGGGCTGCACACGGAGCCCTTTGATCCTAGGAAATTTATTTCTTCCAGATGTTTTCCCCACAGCCACCTTTCTGCAATGTCCCTCTTCATTAGGTAGCCTGAGGATAAACACTCAAGACCCACTGCTACAGCATACAGTTTTCCTGAATGGAGTGTGACAGGGAGTTGACATTTGATTGAGTCGTTGGATTCCCCTTGCCTTAGGCACAATGATGGAGGAAGGTTAACACTGAGGAAGGCAGAACTGGCTCTCTTCAGGCAAATGTCCTTAGAATTAAGATGAAATTATGTGAATCAGGCCAAAAAACACACACAAAAAACACAAAACTTCAGCCCATTGCTCATGAACTTAGCCTTATCCAATCTTATAAAATCTTAATGCTTGGATTTGTCATGTGACTTGCCCACTTGTTCAACCTAAAGTATAAAGAGTGAATAGGAAAGTGAAGTCATTGGACATCTCTTGCATTTTCTCGGTCTGGCTGAGTGTGCTAGTAGAAATGAAGGGAGGACAAGGCAGGAGAGGGAGAATAGGTGCATAGAGAAAAATGGTCTGCTAGGCTAAATAAGCCTCCCTCTGCACAAATGATAGCCACATCCTGATCCCTGGAACCTGTGTTTGTTACCTTATATGAAAAAAAGGACTATGCAGATATAATTAAGTTAAGGATTTTAAGATGGGGAGACTGTCCTGGGTTATCTAGATGTGCCCTAAATGCAATCAGAGGTATCCTTATAAGAGGGAGATTTCACGCAGACACAGGAGGACAAGTTAATTGGCCATGAAAGCAGAGATTGAAGTGATACAGCCACAAACCAAGAAATGTTGACAGTCACCAGAGGCTGCAAAAGGCAAGGAAACACATTCTCTCCAGAAAGAACAAAGCCCTGGCAACACCTTGATCTCAGCCCATTGATACTGATTTTGGACTTCTGACCTCCAGAATTGTGAGAGAAGAAGTTTCTGATATATTAAGTCACCTAGTTTGTAGTAATTATGTTATGCTGTCACAGGAAACTAATATAGATGGTAACTGCTTCAAGACTCCATTGTTCAGCACATTCCTGAAATCATCAAAGTCTCAGGTTGAAGGAGGAGTGGAAAATAGGGTGCTAAGATTTGACAAAATTCTTTGTGGAGATACTGGAGTTCTTAACAGCATTTGTGACCTACAGCACATTGAGAGTGAAAATAAACAGAGAAAAGAGAGTACAAGAGGTCATTTAACAGATTTTACAGATTGTAAGTGTAAATGCTCCAATTTTCTAATACTAGTTTGCATATTTTATGAAGTAGGACAAATCTATTATATTTTCCCTTTAAAATAAACATTTATATATAATGTATTACCAGTCATTTTCCCCCTAAATTGTCAGTATAATATAATGGACTACAGCAACAATTGATTTGGCATATATATATCAATATTATATTTGGCATGTATAGGCTATGCTATAAAAGTGAAGATCTGTCTGCACTTGGGGTAACTTTCTGTTAGCTATTCAAAGGACAGTCAATTTTAAAGATTAACTCAGATAATTTGGAACCAAAACCCAAGAATTCTTAGATAGATGCATTAAAATAATAACAAATCTAGAAAAGTCCAATGGCAAAATGACTATTATGTGACCAAACTGCTCAGTTTATCACTTTCCCTAGATCATTAAAAATCTATAGCAGCTGCATCATTTAAAAGGACAAGGAAGACTCTTCAATTCCCATGCTTCTTTTCAGCTATTGGGTTTTTCAACAACCAAACCATTAATCTTCATAAACAACATGAGGTCAGTAGACCTAGACCACTAATATAGATGAAGAAATAGAAGATCTGGAGAGCCTAAAGAGATTCTAGATCAATCAGCAAATGATAAGGACTGAGAAAATCAAGCAGAAATGTTGACTCTATTCTCTAGTACCTTTGTAAAGCAAATAGAGATCTAGAGATCGAGTTGTCCTTTTGAAGATAACACTCCAATGACAAAATATATAAAAGATGGTCATTTATTTTTTGCTACTTTCATGTAACTACCACTGAGTATTCATTTGAAAGTAGGTTTAAAAACAGAAAAACATAATACTCTATCTTTTAACAAAATAAACAGATAATAAACTGATGATTAATACAACTAACACACTGAAAAAAGATATCCCAAGTTATTCAAAGTACCAGGAGGCTAAAGAAACTGGTAGTTGTCCCCATGAGCCTACATTTGGGGAAGCAAGAATAATGAGAATCTCCTTGCATTCCTTCTCCACTTCCCACCATGACCAGCTGTATCCTGACCTGAGGCAGTTCAAGCTCTCAGGACTTCAGAGATTCACTATCTGGAGTGAAGAGCGATCAATGCAAATTCCACCTTCATACTCCCACTGTCTCATTGTTTTATTTATTTTAGCACTATGTACACCTTATCTTTGGAAGGTCAGAATGCATATCTTTGCTTTGAGTGTGGTACAGGTGCACCATATACTTATAATTGCTCTTTACTCATTTATTAACCCTTCCAACAACTCAGGAGGCAATTGTTAACATTTGCATTTATCACCATCCCACTTGTTTCTACAAGTTCCTAAAGGGCAGGGAATATGTTTTTCTTTCAACTAGCTTCCCTTAGCTCTACATCACGTAGTTAATTCTTAAGGAGTAACCAGCTGATATGTAACTCAAGGCACAGGAGAATGGGTGGCCAGGATCAATGCGGATTGGTCCATTTGACTTTGCAAACTTTGTAGTAAAACATTGTTTGCTGAAGAGATAAACAATAAAAGAATTTTTAAAAAATCCTAATACAAAAGTACCTTAACTCCTTTAGCATAGGTTATGATCCTGAAAGTTAAAAATATGTACTGTTCCATAACAAATACACTGAGCCATAACAAATATAGTAGGGTGAGTTTAGTATAATATAGTTGGCTGTGATGGAGAAATGGTTGAGATGAGTGGAGCTTTAAAAATCAAGAGTCAAGGACATTTGGGAAGATATAAGATGTAATTGGGTACCTTTTAAATGAACAAGGACTTGTCTCCAGCATTTTAATTATCATGTTTCTGGGACTTGAATTAAAGTCCCAGGTTACCAGTTACTTAGTATAAGTTTTCCAATAAACACCTTTTGATTATGCATTTAGATCTTCAAAGTGGGTGGATTTACACAGCCCTCCCTACACAGGCAAATTACGTACGTAAAAAATGTAAAGTTAATATTTCTTTCTTTGATGCAGTTTAGTGAATTTTTAAAAATCTGTAACGAATAAAACCAGACTTTAAATTCTGGATAAAAATGTTCTACATCAATGACTCTCATGATGTTTCTTGGTTACAGATTACTGTATGTTAGTTTTCTTAATAAAATGGTATCTCCATCAAATACATAGATAGATCATAGAGTCTTCCCATAGGAACCTTTTAAGATCATCTAATCCAATTGCTTATTTTACAGATGAAGAAACAATATGTGAGTGTTTTAATAAAGCATACTTTACTATTTGCATTGAGACAAAAAGGATGTTACATGAAGATAGAAACAGAAGAGAATTAAAAGTAGAAGGTTGATGGAGGAGAAGAAAAAGAAAAGAGAAGAGCTTTTTCAGTGGAGTAGAGCACTAAGCAGAGATGCACTTTCTAATATGCAGCCACATCTTTGCTGGCTTAAATAGTACAAAGATGGTGGCATCCATATTTTAAAGAATTGCTTAGATTATTAACATATAAACAGTTTAGACAGATTTACCTCTAGGAAATCACATAACTTATCACAAATAAACAAACATGTTCTGTATTTCTAACATGGTAACTGTCCATTCATTTATTCTGCATATCACCTCGCACTTCCTCAGCATATATGCAAATTGAAGGGAAATACAAAGAGCATTATTAAAATCTATTTTAGGATAAAGATTATCCCCCCACAAACAGAAAATGTGAATACTTTTTAGAGTTATATAAAAATAAGTTCTGATTTGGATACTTGCTACTAGGAACTACGTGAACTTGTTAAAAGTGTAAGGCTCTGGAATCAGATTCCCTGGGACTGAATATTGACCTTGCCACTTAGTTGACTTTGGGCAAATTTATTCCTCTCTGTGCCTCAATTTCACACCAGTAAAATTAGATAACAATAGTGACTATTTAAAAGAGCAGTAGTGAGGGTGGAATAATAGAACTTTACATATAAATCTCTTAGAACAGGAACTGGCACATAGTAATTACTCAATAAATAGCTGTTACTACTAATATGTACAAGCCTGTTAAACACTTTCAGGGGGTAAGGGTATTCTCATTAATGAGACTTGTTTAAGTATTCTGTCTTTCAATTTGTGGCCTAATTTAATTCATACCAATATTCCATCTCAGCATGAATAATGTAGTATGAGGAAAAGCCTCAGTTTGGTTTACTTAGATGTGTTTGAGACAGGGATTATCATCCTTTTAAAAGGAATAAACTAAAAGGCTGCATCTGGGTCTGACTTAAAGCAACTGAGAGGTAAGTCTTAAAAGGCAAAGGAGAAAATGAGAGAGCAGGAGATGCTTAGCAGGATGCATATATTGTCTGATGCTGTGGGGAACATGAGAGAACACTCTAAGAGGAAAGTGAAGGTGCAAATGCCCCCCTTATATGACCCCACTGTCTCTTATGCATGTCTCAAAGTCATTAACCTTCTACTATGTAATTATTTGTTTATTTTTTTCTCCGATTGTACAGTGATCCACTTGAGGACAAAATTGTTCCATTCATTTTTGTTCAACAGTTGCTCAGTAAAATATTCACTGAATAAATGAGAACTAGTTAACTAATAACAACTACTACAATGGGGGAGGCTAGTTAGCAGTCCCTAAAAGAAGAGCTAAGACTCTCATAGACACTCCTATTCAATGGAGGGAAATGTTGAGGTAGAAGTGACTGGCCATGGATCTGTGATCTCCGTGCTGGGGATAAATGCTCTCAGTAAGAATAAAATATTTTTGAAGTCTTAACGTGTGTAAGTTTTGTGAGTTTTTTTCCCACAAATTTCTTTAAAAAAATCACAAATATTTGAGAATCTACTATGCAGTACTTTACAAGGCAGAAGAACTAACTGCAGTGTGGGGAGCAAATGTAATCAGACTAATACACCATGGCAGAAATATGAAAGTAAATTCAACAAGAGACCCAGACAATGTGTTGTGGAAGATCAGAGAATAAGTAAGTACTTATAGCTGGGGAAATAAAGGTAATTTTAGTAGAGAGGGTAATATCTCAATCCTGATGCAAATACTTAATATAAATCTGTGAAAACAGAGCATTATATCTTTAATTTGGATATTGATGTGCAGATATTAGTGGAAATATCTGTGAATGAATGATATAAACATCAAAGGCATTCCTTTGTATTTGTATGAAACTCAAAGTATTAATATATAGTTCATGGCTATTAGTTGATATATATGTCGCTGAAATGGCAATAAGTCTAAGTAAATAAAATAATAATAGTGCCCCTTAGAAAATTCATCCATTTGTGAATATTCATTCATTCAACCTAATGTGAGGACCTACTGCAACTCAGATTTTGAACTGTGCTGAGTACATTGGATAACATGTGTGGTCAAGATGAAATAGGTGTTCTGTCCAAGAAGTAGATTCAGACAATTAAATTAATAACTATAACATGATGTATTTTATGTTAGATGAAGACGTGGATGTTATGGGAATGCATATTTGTAAGCTATTTTACTTTAACTCATTCCAGAAATATGGCAGAACTATATTTGGACAAATATAAAATGCTAGTGGTTTTTATTGACCTTGAATTTCTTCTGATTTGGTCTCGTTTAAATCTACAGAGTAGATGGCCACAAGTGGGTCTTTAGCACGCTGCTTGCTACTCAAAATTTTGCCTTTTGAACAACCTATCTAATTATGGATATACTGAGCAGAACCAAATTTATTTTCTTAATTTCTTTAAGACTCAACATGGCAGCATTTTTCCTACCTCAGGGTTTTGGTGTTTTTTTTCCCATTAAGGTACATCTTTTATCATAAACAATAGCAATCTCAGGAAGATGACTGTGATAATGTCTGAAACAGAAAAAAATCTGCTTTCTTTTGTGACATTATATCTACAGGCCTGTGAAAAGTAAAATCTTGCTTGGACCAGTAAATTGAACAAACATAACACAGGAGTCACAGAGGAAGCAATTACAGGCAACACCAATTCTTATCATTTTAATAAGTAAAGGTTTGAACTGGTCTTTTTGTTGTGATTCTTCTTCAAATCCAAGCCATAACCTATTCCCTATACCAAATATTTCCCCCCAAATTGTCAACCATACAGTAAGTCTGTCTTAGAAACCAAAATTCTGGATTTATTAAAGCAGAAAACATACTGCCTTCCTTCATTTCAACTCTGAGGAAGGAATAAAACTGTATTCTTCTTTTTCTTTGCATGAAAAGTATAGTTAACTAGAGCTGCCACAGTCTAGAGAACTAACAGAGTAAAATACTAAATGATCCAATACATAGGGCATTTGTCTCCCTGGATTTCATCTAGTTCAGCATCATGGCTTTGTAGTCTAAGCAACAGATGAAGAGCCTCAATAAACTGGGCAAATAATGTTTTATGTGAATAGCATAGAAAAGAATGGACAAAAATACAGTTCACCATTGCACAGAATACAATTAAACATTGTATTGTCTTGTTAAAAAACTAACAAATAGCAGCTGACTCTCAATCCCATCACAGAAATGAATGTGATCAGTTCAAATCGTCTTAAATATGGTAAAAATGTCCTTAGGATATATAGGATGAGAGAACAAAATGGTCTCACCCTCATCTGTTGGACTCAGGGCCGGTGTGCTGCGTGGCTGTCATTTAAGTGCTCTGTTTTTTTTTTTTTCCTATCAATACTATAAATTATGCATGCATGTTTGTATTTTAGAAGTACATAAATTTTTTTTTGGATTAACTTGTGGAGCTATCGTAAAGAAGGATGAACAGATCATGCGGAGAAATGAGAATGTGAATAAATGCCAATTCTTCCCCAGATCTGAGATGAGATACCCTCACTCTTATTGTAAGAAAATGAAAGATAGGATGTGAATTAATCCCTTCTTTTTAGGATACCCTACTAATTAAACACGTTGACACTAATTATAACAATAAGTAACAATTTTTGAGCACTTACCATGTGCAAGGCAGTGTTATAATCATTTCATATATTTTCTCTTATTTAACGCTCACAACAACACTCTATTAAATATAAGAAAACTTGAGACAAAGAAGTGAAATAACTTGTTTAAGATCAACAGGCTAATAGAAGGTGGAGTTAGGATTCAAACCAGACACTCCAGAGCCCATACAATATTAGAATATTCTGAACCAAAGAGATGAAAGGGATCTAACCAATATCTTGGGAATATCATTCAGTTTTTCTCAATTTTAGGTCCTTCATCTAGGACAGGGTCAGCAAACTTTTTCTATAAAGAGCCAGATCATAAATATTTTAGGTTTTGTGGGTCAAGCGGCAATATCAGGAATGCTATATTATGTGGGTACTTATATAACTAGAGAGAAAACAAATCACACTATATATTTTTAATAAAAATTATTTAAAATATTTAATTAAAAATTTTTTAATTTTAAATAAAATTATTTAAAATAAGTCACATTGTTATTTTATTAACAAAATTTAAAATATAATAATAATTAAGTCTTTTTTTTTTTCCAATACAGGTCTACTAATGACAAGAACAGAATTCTTTTTTAGAGCATAACATATTGCTTAGCTGAGGTTCAAAGACTGTGTCTTTATCATGAAATCAACTGCAAATGTTCATCTGTAAAAATCATTCTTACCTCACTGGCCATACAAAAAACAAACAATACACTGGCTTTGACTCACAGGCCATAATTTACCAACCCCTTATCTAGAAAACAAAGTTACTGTAATAGATGATTTCTGAGAACCCTTCCAATTTCAAGATTTTATAGCACTATCTTACTTTACAAGTATAATAATTTTGATTTTTCAGTGTCTTCAGTACAGTTAGATAAGAAGTAAAATCTAAAAACCCTATACTCTCTATGTGCTAATAATTAAATGAATAGTCGCATGTAACTACAGCATCAAATATTTATATCTGCCTTGCAGATTATTGTTTTCTTAATTTTCTTAGGACAATTTAGATTTTATTGCATTTCCACGGGTCCCTTTGAATGTCATCATAGAGGAAAAAGCTTTCTGTTGATAAAGCATTTGAGTGGTATGTTAGAGGCAGGGAGACAATCAACATAGCTTTACAGTGAAATAAGAAAAGAGTAACTACGACATACAAATAGTTTCCCTATTAAAGGGAATTGTTTATCTGATTTAATTCTGTGTTTCTATACTAACATTTGGTACCTTAAACTAATAGTATAAATTCATACTTCACATAAATTGGCATTGGATTTGCAAACTGTGACTTCTATATTGCTTTATTATTATTATATTGTTGTTATTATTATTGAAACTCCTATGGCTAGTCATGGGAATTTCTCAAGAAACTTCTAGATACCCTGACAGTTTTCATAGGAGGTTGTAAAAACAGAGGGCTTCCAGCACACATAGAAACTTTTCAACACACAAATAAGTAGTTTTCTTGCCCTTACATAAGCAAAAATATCAAGAACTTATTGTCACACATTTTATTTACACTTAAATACCTATTTTCAAAAAAAAAAGAATTAAAAAGTCGATCTATGATATTTGAGGTCTAATGTTATATGATTTATCAGTTCTTTAAGGTATAATTGAACACTTCTGTAACGGTCAAAGTAACGGATAATTAACAATTCTGGGTGACTTTATAGAAACTTACAGAAGAAATATGTTTTCTGGCTTTTGATGCAAAGATCTATAAAATAGTGTTATTATACAAATTCCTTGGTGGTCTTAAATAAGGTTGACCCTAGCAAAATTGCTAAGCCTTCGAAAAGGCTTACTTTCCCCAAATTCTGTTTTATATTTTCCCAAAATACTACATTTTATTTTCCCAGGTAAGAGTGAATCAACAAATCAATTAATGCTATTTTGTTCTTCCAAGGCAACATTTTAAACTTTGACAGGGGCTTTTTCAACTTAATTTTTTTTTTATTTGAAACTACTGAAAACTATCCCATTCACCCACAGACAAATACAAAATGAAGTTTAAAACATTACAAACAATCCCACCACTTAAAAATAAATTTTAACAAGAATGAAAGAATCTCCTCTGTCACTGCAATCTTCCTCAGTCACCCTCTAAGATAAACAGTTTGGAGTGTATTCTTCCCATTCTTTGTGACAGTTGTAGTTCACTTGTATCAATGTAAGATAAGACAATTACCTACATTAAACCTACAACTTTGTAATTTAAACTTAACATATATTATGTAAAATCTCAGGGCAGTATATATGGATCTATTTTATGCTTTGTAAAAGACAGATATAGTCTAATGTAATAACACGTTAAACCATTTATCTTTTGATGGAAATCTAATATGTTTTGAAATTTTTGCTACTTTGAATAAAGCTGCAGTGAAAATTGTTGTAATATATGTGCAAGTATTTCTTATGGAAAGATTACTAGAAGTGGCTTGCTGAATATTAAGATATATTCCTTTAAAAAGCTTTTTTTGAAGGTAATTTCTTTAAACATTAAAAAATCAAGCAAATTTGTTAATAAAATAATTACCATTATTTAGTTCCTAACATTCTAGGCAGTGTGGCATGCCCTTTAAATGCATTCATACATTTCAGTATATAAAATTTATTATATATAAAAATTCTGATGGTCCAATTCTGTAGGACCTTAATTGTCACACTCTGGAGTTGGATTACAATCTTTTGAGCAATGAGGAGTCACTGAAAGTTTCTGAGTAGGGGAATGTCCCATCTCCCTCATTCAGAATAAGTCATTTCTAGGAAGGCAAGAGAGGAAAGAGACCCATTCAGTTGGTGGAGACATATTAAATGGTATCTAGAGGGCATGGGACTAGACAATGGAGAACAATCCTTGCAAAAAGCTAAACTTCTTCTGCACCCAAAAGTGAAGCAGCATGGCAGCCTTAACAGGAGATAAGCGTCTTCCTTCAAGTATTATGTGTCAGACAATGACACTTGGTCAGAGCAAGAGTAGGTTAAGGGTGTGCTTTCCCATCCTGCCTATTGTTTCCAATGGCTCTGGATAACCACTATTAAATTGGCAAATGTGGAGATGAGGAGAACACGGGGCCAGTTAAAAAAGAAACACAGAGTTTCCAGGTTTAAAAACTATCCAGCTGAGAATTTTGCTGTGATTACTCACATATGGAAATGGCCTGAAACAAATGGACCAGAAGCCAGCTAAAGTTCTGAGGAAACTGTATTGCCAAAGATAATAGAATAAGAAAAAACGATGAGATACAGCATTAACTGGAGCAGGCCTCTTCCACCAGGATGGTGCTATTCACAGAGATGGGGTAGGGAATCAAGATCTCTTACTCAATTTAAGGTGCCTACTGGACATCTGATGTAAACAGCAAGTAAATGGTTCTATTTCTACGTCTAGAGCTCAGGTGAGAGATTAAGGTCAGACTTGAGATAAAAATTTGGGGTCATAGACATATAAATAGTATTTAAAGCTATTGGATTGGAAGAGCTCCTCTAGGGTGTATAATGGACCAGAGAAGGAGGATCTAACAAAAGTGACAAGTCAGTGAGGTAGGAGGAAAATCAGGAGAGTGTGAGGAATGTGAGGTCATAGAAGCCAAGGGGTGACATTATTACAAAAAAAAAAAAAAAAAGGATTATTTCACATTTTGAAATGCTTCTGAGCGGCTGAGTAAAATGAGAGTATGCCTCTGTATCAGGGTATAGACAATGTCCTGCAGCCAAGGACGCATAGTAAACAAATTAGTTAATTATGCTACATTGTGATATAAAGTCCATCTTTGTTAAGAATAATAAAAATGTTGCCTTTCTTGCCATTCTTAGTAGCTAGATGTAAATCCTGGAAAGACAGTGTTAGTTTTTAATTTTTAAGCTGGAAGGAATTTTAGAGATCATCTAGGCCAACTTTCTAATGTTATAGACAAGGAAATGAATTTGGAGAGGTGGAATGATGGCTCAAACTCCAAAACTGCAAAATGGCAGAAGTGGGGCTGTGATGCAGGTCTCCTAACTCAGGACAGGACTCTTTTCTCTACAAGTAAACGTGTGTTCATTGACATAAATTTGTTTTCATTTTTCCAAAATGTTATTTTAAAGTAGAGACCAAGACCCATTCAACACCTGATGTGCTGATCTCAAAGAATTTTATTTCAGCAACCACATTCTCAGTATAATTTGCCTCAACATTAGAAGTACAAACAGAACTATAACTTGATATTTTTCACATCGCCTTTTCCTAATGTACCACGTATTTTTCACCTAACTGGTTGAGATATGGCAAGTATTCGACAAATGTGTGTTGAATGAATACATTAATTTTGTTATACCTCATATCTAGAATTTACATAGGTACATACACTATTTCAATCTACAATAGAATTTATAGGTGATTTTTTTTAGATCTTCAAGGAAGAGATTTCTGAAAAATTAAATTAATGCACTATCATAGAGGAAAATAGCAATTCTGGGAAGAGGAGGGTAAAACAAACAGTATCAGAAATATAAAAATAATAGACCATATTTTGTTTCCTATGGAAAAACATTCATAGGAGTAGAATATCTCTAGAAATGAGTCAGGAAAGATTATGAACCCAGAATCACATTTTCATTTATAGCTTTAAAAAATGTAGTTAAAAGAAAAAAAAAGTGTTTCCACTACACACTTACTACAATGACTAAAATAAAAAATATTAACAATACCAAGGATTGCCAAGGATGTGGAGCAACAGAAACTCTTATACATTTCTGGTGAGAATGCAAAATGGTATAGCCACTCACTCAGCAAAACTGTTTGGGAGTTTCTTATAAAATTAAACATACATATTACATCTGACCTAGCAGTATGACTCCTAGATATTTACCCTAGAGAATGAAAACTATGTTCACACAAAATCCTGTACACAAATGTTTATAGCAGTCCTATTCATAATTGCCCCAAACTGGAAAATAAAAAACAAAAACACAATGTCTTTTGATGGGTGAATATATAAACAATGTGATACATCCATACAAAGGAATAATATGGAGTAATAAAAAGAAACAAACCATTGGCACAGACAACAACATGGCTGAATTATAAATACATTATGCTGAGTGAAAGAATCCAGTCTCAAAAGGTTACACACCATATGGATCCATTTATATGACAGTTCTCAGAAAGACAAAACTATGGGGATAAAGAAGAGATCATGGTTGCCGGCAGGTGGGGGGGGGGGTTGGTGGATAGGGGAGGGATAAAGGGATATCATAAAGGAGTTCTTCTGGGTAATGGAACTGCTCTGTACCCTGATAGTGATGGTGGCTGTTACAAAAATCTATACATGTGTTAAAATTTACAGAACTTTAAACCAAGAAATTTATGAGTCAATAAAAATGTTCAACATTTTCAGGAAAATAAAAAAACAAAACAAAACCACTGGCTCACATATTGAATTATTGGAAAAGTATGGACTCAAACAAAGCCAAGGCTTCTCCTACCTAGAAGATAATTTGGTAAGAGATAGTGCTGTTGGTAAAAAAGAAACCTGTAGCTCTGCCTCTGCCATCAGTTGATGAAAAATGAGAATTCTAATATAGCTTTAAGCATTTAATAATAATCCTGTTTACTTAAAATTTGGTCTCTGTAGTTTATTACAGTCATTACTGTTTGAGAATCAAGGATAATACCAGCACTTGGATTTTATAAGTATGACTGGCCTCAGTAGCAAAGTAAAGACTATTACTTAAACTAAAAAGTTATTATATTTCATAAAACCCTAATGATTCTGTGAAAAGATTACTCAGTTCAATTGTGCCTCTAACCCTGTAGCTGCAATCCATTTTCACTGAAATTTCTTAAGTTTTCAAATGTACATTTCTTTTTAAAATTGCGGTTAAATATATATGACATAAAATTTACCATTTTAACCATTTTTAGGCACATAGTTCAGCAGCATTAGGTACATCACTATTATTGGCAACTATCACCACCACCCATCAGCAGAACTTTTTAATCTTTCATACTCTGAATGCATTAAACAATAACTCTCCACTCTTCCCTCCTCTCAGCCCCTGGTAACCTCTATTCTACTTTCTGTCTCTATGAATTTGACTATTCTGGTACCTCATACAAATGGAATCATACAATATTTGTTCTTTTGGGTATGGCTTATTTCACTTAGCATACTGTCTTTAAGGTTCATCCATGTACTGTGTGTCAGAATTTCATTCCTTTTTAAGGCTAATATTCCATGGTATGTCTACACCACATTTTATTTATCCATTCATCCAGCAATGGTCATTTGGGATGCTTCCACCTTTTGACTATCAATTTTACACCCCTTTGACATTGTTGTCAGCCACCATTTATTTCCCCACAAATCAGACTCAAGGCATATTCTGGTACCCTTGAGCAATGTATGGCATTTCATTTTCAATACAAGTTTAAAGAGGACTCTTAAAATTTCATTAACTATACTTAATTTCTAATTAATTATGGTAAAAGCAATTCTATGTATATCAAATTTTTTTTTCAAGTTTGGTCATTAGCTTAATGTGTGTGCTTGTGTGTGTCACATGCATGTCTGTGTGATAATACATAGATACAGCTGTATTATGCATAATGTTAAAACTATTATTGCCTGGTTAGGAAAGTAGTCATTATCCAGGAAAAAAATGGTTTTCCAGTGTGAAGAAGCATGTTAAACTTAACTGAATTGAAAATTTTGAGATGAAACAAGAGTTTGGTTCCTGTAAGGGTCTAGCATTGTAGCTAAACTCCACTCCTGACCAATTAAAACAGAACATCTAGGGTGAGGTCAATGCATTGGTATTTTTTTCTTAAACTTCATAGGTGATTTTAATGTGCAGCCAAGATTAGGAATCTCTGAGCTGGAGAAAGAGATCCTGAGTCAGGGGGGAGTAAACAAATGAAAGTAACTGTAAAAGGCAGTTTGGGTCTAAAGCACGGAGGTGAGGAAAGAGAAATTTAGAATTGTAAATGACAGAAGAGCCATTCCAACTGGGAGAAATTAAGTAGCCTTTTAGTTAAAAGCAGAAGAGCAGAAGAGGTGTCAGTTATAAGGATAATTAACATTTAGATTTTAAAGACCTCAAAACCTAAACTAGAACATAAGCTATGCAAATGGTCTAAGGACTTCATTAGACCTTAGAAAGATATAATGTGAGAATAAGATAAAAAGGTGAGGTATAAGGTGAGAATAAGATAAATAGGTAAAATATTCAGAAGACCAGGAGTTAACAGAGTTTTGGTTATATCAAGTCTCTTGATTGTGTGTAGTTTTTTTTTCTCCATTTAAACATTTGTACCAACTGAGCTTTATAAGAGGAACATGAAGTAATTTCTCATCCAAGTAAACATTTATTTTATATAGAAAAGCATGGTTTGAATATATCCATTGACCTGCCTTGCTTCTCTTGACTATTCTTACCTGAAGTGACAAGTGTTCTGTTTGAGCTATATTAATCCATCCCTGGTAATTAGATAATGAACCATCTACCTCACAACCTCCTTCTCCCAGTCACTCCACCAAAGCTGAACGGCTATTTGAGCATTAAAAATGACCAGAACATTACACTACAGTAGCATCTCTAAAGAAAAAAAAAAAATTCTCAGCAAGAATATCATGTCACTCAAATTCGAAATGAAATCTCTTCATTATAAGAGATGCAACCATTAAAATTATTTCACTGATTAAAACTAAAACTAAAATGGCAGGATGTTGCAAGAGCACTTGTTCTTTTCTTTTTCTTTCCTGCTATTTTGCGAAATGAAAAGAATGGAAGAGAAATGAACAATACCACTTAGAAATAAACACTTAATATTTTATACAAGTTTTGTATCTTGCTTTTATCCCTTGACATTATATAAGCATTTTTTTTATCTGATTAAAATCTCTTCACAAACGTTATTTGTCTTTCTAACCACACCTCTATTATTTGTCACGTTTCTAGCTAGAGTGACTGTTCTCACCAGACTATTGAGGCTCAGGTAGGAGTCACATAAGATAAACAAGAATTCATGTTTTTTCTGCATAAATTCTTTAAACTGAAGGCATAGGGCAAAGAATTGAACCTACAACTTTGCGCAAGCTTGCCTTTTGACTTCTTCAGTCCCCTAGAGTTAAGAGACACAAAAATAATTGGGAGCATGTTCTAAAGGGAGTTTCCCACAACTGTAAATGGTTCACTCTGAGTCAGCACGCTCTAAAAGGAAGGAGTGGACAGCTGACTGGCTGGAAGTGCCAAGAAGACCCAACCCACCCAGGGTTGGACTCATAAGAGACCAGGGAAGATTTGTGCAGATGTAGAGAAAGTCTGGGGTATCAAAATATATTTTATTTTTTCCTTCATGCTTCCTAATCCCATAACCAATCACCTTCTTCCACTCTTGTACTCTTCTCTCCTTTTTTTATTTGGGAGGAGGATATTCTTTCTTTCTCTTTATCCCTTCCCTCCCCCAGTCCCCCAATCCCTTCTTTTCTCTCCCTTCTTTTTCTTAAGGCCTTTATCATAACTGACTATAACATGAAGTAAAGTACATCTGTTTAGCTGTGGTTATTATACTACAACTTTCCTGTGTTTTTAATTTAGCTTCTGGTACCTCTGCCTTTTAGGACTACTCTATGATGGAATCTAGAATGTACTGATTCTGAGAAATACAGTACCTCAGATTGTGCAGTCCTCTCTTGCCTGATTCCAATTCAGATGTTCTGCCCATCTCATTGGCTGAAGTCTATTCAAGCATATTCTAAAGGGGACCTCTGATGTTTGTTTTTAACCTAAGGCTTCTGGGTCTGCTCCTTCAATTACTTAAACTTCTATGAATTTTCTGTTGGGAATATAGTCCTGAAAACTTATCTTGCAGAAAGTTTATTTATTTGTTTATTTTTCCTCAGTGAGTGAGAGAAATAGAAGTCAGAAGGTCTAGTGAGATTTACAACAGAAAGAGAAGAATAAGTCAGATACAGCAAGGAATTTGGAAGTGAGTAGAAAAATTAATTGACCTGGGCCGAGGAGAGTTAGTGAGGGCTCTTGAAGAGGAGAGTGAGGAAAAGGTAGAAAAACATAGTGGGTATCTATAATGGAGAGATATATTGTGGATGAAAGAGATGACAAAAAAGAAAATTAAGTTTTATTTTTTCTGCATTGCAGGTTATATATTCAGAGAAACTATAGTAAAGAATCAAATTACTTTTAATAACTTTTGCTTGCTCAACTATTATTTCTTTGTATGTGGTTCCAGTCATGAACCTGTATCATGAAAAGGCTCAGCTTTACACACACAACCACACACACACACACACACACACTGTGCTTGTTAACAAGAACCAATACCATCATTTTTTTCATGTTTGTGTTCATATAAACACACAAATATATTTACTCATAAATATTTATTATCCTGAAAATTTGCTCTTTCACTTAATAAATTATTGTCATCCTTCCAGGTCGATAGCAATAGATATAATTCATTCTTTCCCTAATGGCTGTATAATCTTCAATAACAACTGTACATATCACATGGTATTCATGTAGTCAAATTAATGAATGCAGCATTCATTTTTTTAAAGCAAATTTTACTAAAATTTTACTAAATTTTTACACAGGATACTCAACAAACTTACTGAATACCTATCTGGTGCCAGTTTTACTGACTGAAAAAATTACTTAATTACCCATGGTTCTTTCCCTCAAAAGAAAAAAAAAAATCAGTCCAATGTGGGAAATAAAGCAGTTTAAAAATATTTTTTTTAACTTGAGAGAATCTCTCAGATAATTTATAATAAAGAATGGTTTAAAAATACGTCTTTAAAAGAAGTAATTTATCACCGGCAATTTATTCTTAGTCACTGTTTCCAATGTATGAACAGTACTTAGCAGCAACAGGGTACTTCTCTTTATGGCAACTCAAGAAACAAACTAATTTCTAACCACTAAGAGCTCAGATAAAGCACCTTACTCCTGAGACCTCAAAGTGATTTATAATTCTACTAATACTTTTACTGTGATAGTAATACATGATATTTATGAACCATCTTTATTCCGTGGAATTCTAAATATGATTTGACTTCTTTGCATAATGTCTGTAAGATAGAGAAAAGTGTCCCCTACAGACAAGGAAAATGATCTTAACACAGAACTGTTTGACAACGCCTGAATCAAGTCTCTAGATAGTTAGCCCCTTGCTCCTTCCTCTCAGTTACACTGGCTATCTCTCTAGTGGTAACTGCAAAGATTATGTGGATAGTATTATGTCATCAATCAGAGTCTTGTATAGCAGGATAGAGTTCTTATTAAAAAAACAAGAGCTTTTCATGTAAACTATTTCTCTGTCTGATAAAAGGACTTATACATAAAACTCTGCTGACAAGTTTTCTAGGTGAGATGAATCTAAGTTAACTAACTGAGCAACCAGTCTAATTGGTCCCTCCATTTTCCAGTCCTACAAGAGGATAAGACAACTGTAGCATTAAATGTGTAACCCAGGCTCACAGCTATTCCTGGCAGCCCTAATCCATAGAGGAAAACACAAATCAGTAACAACAATGACAATGATAACAATGTTAGACATATATTGGTTATTATTTAATAAAGTTTTACAATGTTCAAATAAGGTAAACAAAGAACAGTTCAGTAAAATTGAAGCAAAGGTTAAGCAAATTTCATATGGTTAAGTTAGTGCAATTGCAAATAAGTAAACGACTTTGTCAAAAATCTAAATCTTCTACTACTTGGTAACTATTATTTTCCTGTATCTCTGAAGACATTTTATCATAAGAAGTTTATAACCCAGAGAATCTGATATTAATCAGAAGACTGACTTCATTCTGTATTACATTTCTCATGACCTCCTGAAAGAATGTCAGTTCAGCATGGCCTTTCTTTTCCAGTTGATTCAGAGAATGGTGCTTTCAAATTGCCATTTGGGATATATGAAGCGGTGCATTTGGAGCCAATGTGCTGCAACCTGAAGTGTAACACTCTTTATTGCTCTTGAGAAACGTGTGCCTAATTCCCTGGAAATTTACTGTTTCAAAGAGTCACAAGTCTCCTGATTGCTTCTCATCAGTCTTGAGGAGATTAGATAAGCTTCCTCCCTCTTACAAAAGCTTTTCCTTCATTCAAAATTCCTTTGAGAACAAAACACTGAACCAGAATTGGATTTTTAACAAAATATTATAATATTGTAGATAACAGTTTTTTGGTTTTTTTTTTCTCCTGAGGAGACCCAGCAGTTCAAAACATATACTAATGTACTTTCTGATTTAGGGCTACTAGCCACATATTGGAAGCAGCAAGGCTGAGGTAAAAGAACAAAGTCCCTTCTGTGAAGCAGGAAGGATTTTTTTCACTGAGTTATTTTAGAAGACTTGAATGGACTGCGAAGAGCTTTCACACAGAAAGACTTGGAAGTCAAACTCAAGAAATAGAGGGGAAAAAATAAATACAGAACTATAACAGGTAGGCATTTCTTCTAATTACCATAAACTTGTTATGCATACTGGTGCTATTCTACAGTGACAGACAGTTTTAGAATAATCGTTCAAGTGTAACAACAGTAGAAATGACCTCAGAAATGGAGGTATATACATGCAGTGTTGCAAAAGTTGACATGGAAGGAAATTCAGGATCATGTATGCAGTAGGACCTGCCATCAACGAATGTTTCAAACCTCTCCCTCTTCCTTTTCTTCCATATTGTCTCTCTCCCTTACTCCTTCTTTCCTTCTCTCTCTCTCTCTCTCCCTCTCCCCCTCTCTCTCTCTCTTTCTCTATCTCTCCTGCCCTCACCAAGGAGTTCACTTCTAATGTTGTCCTCAGTGGTCATTAGAAAACAATATTAACAATTGATAAATATGTTTGGATTTTCTGCTTTGCATTTTTTTTTTAGTAGCAGTAATGATGAGCACTTTTATTGACCTATATCTCTGATCAGGCTTATAAGGCTTCAATTAAGTTAGACTTGAGAAGGAAAATGTAAACCTTATTCTTTGTTATTGGTCTAATAAACACAATATTTTACTTCTTTCACTTTTCAAAGATGTTTTCAAGTACGATCAAGGTTACTAGTACCATTGTCTATGATATGATTGGGACCTTGGGCACAGACACACAGTGAGTCAAGATGATGTAGTGATGAAAGACTAATGTCATGGATTTGACCAATCTTCCAGCTCTTCATTTCTGAAAGATGGAAAAAAAATATATAGGGGCTCTATTTATTTCCAGGCAAGATGATATAACTTAACCAAAAGCATCCTCTCAACATATTCTCTTTTTTCTTGGGAAATCTAAGAGAGCATGTATTAAGTTCTACTTTGCCATATAAGGAGTTGAGGTATGCAGACCACAGAATACTAGCATCAGGAGAAGAGCAGACTTGGAGGTGGGTGGAATAATGGAAAGAATACTTGGGGTCAGAGAGATCTGCATTTGGATCCTGGCTCTGGGTTTTACTAAGATGTTGGGCGGCAGGGGGCTATTTAATCTCACTGTTCCTCAGTTTCCTAAAATGTAAACTAAAGGTTATAATATTTATTTTGAGACACTCGTGGGAATTAAATGTAAAGAGCTTTATGCAGAGAGGGCAACTGCTAAATGTAACTTTTTTCTTTACCTTCCTAACTTTTTTCAAAGTTTTTCAGAAATTTGGACTGTTAGAGAACTAATGGCCTCAGTGACCACATGACCTGAAGTGATAACAAAATGCAATAGATAAAAACACCGAACAGGAGATAGTACAGGGTTTGAATCAGTTAGGTCTGGCATCAATACAAAACTCACTTACTGGCTTTGCAATCTTGGATGTTACTTAATCTTTCTGGATCTCAGTGTTCTCATTATAAAATGGAAATTATTCCTGCTTTGCTGAGTGGTTGCTGAGGGTGGTAGCAAGGATTAGAGACAACTTTTATAAAGCAGCTGGTACATTAAGTAAACAGATTGTGAGTAATATTTATTGTTCAGATTTTTATTAATTAAAACTTGTCTATAGATTCATCTCCTATACTTAATATTCCTTTTTCCACCCAAGACCTTGAAAGGGCTACAATAGGGGCTTTGATCACAGATTAGCTGGTTTGGCTGTGGTAATCTAGCTCTTAAGCATTAGAATTACAGTTCCAGCCCCGCCATTAACTATTTAACTGTATGACTTGAATAAGAATTCTAGGCCTAAATTTTGTTCATCTCCAAAATGAGGAGACTGGAATAAATAATTCCTAAGGTTCTCTGTAGACATAATATTTTGATTCTGGTGTCTTTTTACTGAGTTACAATGGATAAGTACTCATATCTTTAGAGCTTAACCTACTTCTCTATGGTTTAATTTTCACATTCCCTCTACTCTATTTCTACCTTAATTGCAAAAGGGGATAATTTCTATCACTTTGCAAACAAACCAATATCTCTATTCTGATTTAGTGGCATTCCAGAATATTAATCATCATACTTTAAAACAGACTGGATTGTTTTAATCCAGAAATTCAGTCATATTATAGGTAGTATTAATGAGGATAATGATGATTCATTTTCAAGGCTTTCCATGCCTCCAGGCCCCTGGCCATTGCACATGATAAAATACATCAAAATTAAAAATAAGATTAAGGTTTAACAGTTAAAAATACATTCTAAGAGTAAAACACATTTTTGTACTCATTTCTACACTATACAACGAGCACTTAAAAATAAATAAAAATAACAGATTCATTAACCAACAACGGAATTTTAATAATTATTAACTAGAAAGGAAATAAAATTAACTTGACCTTATCTTAGAAGGTTGTCAGAGACCTATTTTGGTTATGCAGATGGGAAACATGTTGTGAACTATAAGACCTCTGTTTCAAAAGTCCAAGCCCTCCTCAAATTCAGAAGTAAACCTTCAGTGAGGATTCAAAATGAATATATAGATGCTATAAGCTTATGTACATTATGTACCTTTGAATTATCTTCATCTTGTACTATTCTTAAGCTATTCTTCAATTAATATTTATTTACTCATTTACTTACTTTTTTTTTTTTTGCATGTCTACTATGTGCTTTTCCAGAGTATTCAGAATAAAATCCAAATTCCCCACCCTGGCTACTTCTCTGACCTCACCTCCAGTCACTCTCCTCCTTTGCTCTTTTACTCTAGCTACTCTGGAATCCTTTTATTTCCTTGAATACACAGTTTGTCCTTGCCTCAGGGCTTTGTCCATGCTGTTTCTGTTGGCAGCTTTCTTCCCCTCTCAAACTTCCATTCCCACCCCAAATTCTTCACCTGGCTGATTCTTTCTGTCTTTCAACCCTCAACTTAAATGACACTTTCTCTAAGAATTCTTTCCTGAGCACCCAGTGGACAGTACAATAGATTTTCCCCACCCATTATTGTCTTGCATACCAATTAGCTCTTCTCATGGGCTACAATTTGTAGTTTTGTAATTATTTGCATGCTTATTTGATGTCGGATTCCCTTAGAAGACTATAAATTTCATGAGACACTAAGGGATCGTTTCTTTATTCCCAATATTAAGCATGGTTGAATAACAAACTAATGATTCTATTGTGGTAGATTCTATAGGGTTGAGAAATATTAATAATTAAATATGGGCTCTATCCCTAAGAATTTGCTTTCTAGTTAAAAAAAAAATAAAGCATGCCCATCAATATTGTTTTAAAATATAGAAAGTAATTCAAGTCTCAAAAAATGTGTAGGAGGGTGCTGTATTAGGTTTTTAGGCTGCTGTAACAAATTATTGCAAACTTGTTAACTTATATAACTTTATTCTTTCACAATTTCGAAGACCAGAAGCCCAAAATAAGATTGTTGGCAGGGCTGCTACAGGTGCTAAGTGAGTTTGGTAGGTAGGGGAGAGTGGACTATTTCTGGCTAGGTCAGGGAGAGAAGGTTTCATGGAATAAATAGTATTTAAAGTAACCTGGAAGGATGGATTAGATTTGCATATGGAAAAACAGAATGATGGCCATTCCAGATAACAGAAACAATACTAATAAATGAGGGTGAGGAGATCTGGCCTGAGTGTATGGTACATTATGCCATAAAATTAAGTCAAAAATGGGGACAGAATTAGAGTTTAGAGTGTCATGAATATTGGTTAAGCATTGTTTGGTAATTACTATAGAATATTAAAGTTTTGTCTGAACAAAAGTGACATGATTTTAGGGCTCCTGCTTCATGAAACCCAATGGGGCAACAGTGTTTAGGATGAACAGGTCTCCCCTCCCTGTTTCTCCCGACTAGGAGATTAGTACAACCAAGAGAAGATGAAAACCTGACGAGGACAGAGATACCAAAAAAGGAGAATTACTGGCCACTTATTGGATACTTGGGGGGGATAGGAGAGGCAAGAATGAGATATTTTGAGCCAAGATGACCTGGAGAATTGGGATGAAGAAAATTAGGATAGTCAAAAGAAGGATGACTTAACTAGGAGGATAATTACTTGATATATTGATTCTGAGAAACTGGTGTGATATCAATACAGTTGAAGATTTAAATAAGGAAACTGGAAATACAGTGCTGTAGTTTGGGACTTAAGATATAAATGTGTGCGCTATCAACAGTGAAATAAATGAAGTCATACAACCCTGCAAAACAGTGTCAAATCATGGGAAAAGTATGCATGTGGAGTTTGACAGACATATTCACATCCTATCTCAACCAATTACCTTTTGTATGACCTGGGACAAATTGCTTAATTCTTCCACTTTCTCGTTTGTGAAAAAAGGGGAAAAAATAATATTATCCCTTAGTCAGGATTACCTGAGTTGAGTATTTAAAAGACCTATCATCTTTAGATCTGCTTTCATATTTTGGTGGCATGATTCCCAGTAAGACATATATTTATTTTTCAATCCATTATCTTAAAAATATGTAACACACTCTTTTTACAAACTTTTTTTCTTTGATTCTACTTCTTAAAAGCATATTGACTGTGACCCTCTAAACTGATTTCATGACCTATGAATGAGTTGCAACCTATACTTTGGAAAACATTGGCCCTAACCAGCATTCTATACTCAGGTCACACCATTACCATTGTTTCCTCAACTTCCCTCTGCTAGGCTGCTTGCTAATATGATATTATTCCTTGATGGTCCAGAAGAAGTGATAACCATTTATTTCCTCTACTATACCCATAAAATACTTTGTCTATAAGAAAGATGTATCTGTTGTCCAACTACTACTCTGGTCTCTTTGGATTGCCAAATGACAGAATCCAATAAAGGAAACCTGAAATAAATAACCAGGGCAAGTAATTCATTTTAAATTATTAAAGTTTATTTCAATTTTTCCAGACCCTGAGAAACTTTTCTCTGATGGAAATGACACCTGGCAACAATGACATTCTGACACCATGCCTGATGCACCCTCTTTGGGAAGTCTGAATTCCACGTCACAATGGCTGTGTTCAGATTACCGGTTTCATCTTGCCTGTAAGCCCAATTAAACTACTGAAGTTTCTAATGGTCTTCTGTCCACTTTGTAAATCATCATAAAGAATATTAAACCAACCACAAAAATTTGCCTCTGTGTGACTCAATGCACAACCAGAGGCACAATACCAAAATGCATAATAAAAAAATAAAAATTTTTTGATAACAATAACTGCTTTTAGAATACCCTTTATATATGAATTTTGGACTAGTTGGTAGAGGGGACCACAGTTCAGTGGGTCTCATAAGATGAGCCTAAGGTAATTTGTTCCTCAGCAAACACAGCTCAGACCCTGAGTGTAGAAGAAAGATCAAAGCCTCGGAGTCCATAGTTGGGTTTACTCTCAGGCCTAGATGTCTGAGGGTGATTCGCATTGGTGATCAGTATGGTTTGGGTAACCTGCATGCCCTACCCTGGGCCTCAATTTACTTATTCCAAAATGGGATGACTGGACTTTTATTTCTTATATCCTTTCTACCTGTAACGTTTGACGATGCTCTGCCCTTACATCCCTTTCACCTCAATCTTTTAATCTTAAAAAATGTGAAATGTGTTTATAAAGTTCTTTGATGTCCCTAAATGTTATTCAACATGATAACAGTACAATTCATGAAGCCTAAATTTTATCATTTTAGCTTTGCCTCAGGGGCCAAGTTTTATGAGAGCCTTAATTTGCACCACCAGAAGCTAATTTAATAAAAATGAAGGGACCTCTTTTAGAAATAAATTAAAATTGGTGGGGGAGGGCAGGTAACTTTATGCAAAAGAAAAAACAAACAAAAAAACCCCGGGAAACTAAGCTTAGAAGGGGTCAAATTGTTCTGAGTTCTAAATAATGCTGTGGTCTTATTTGTGCTGAGAAACTGGTCCTGGCTTTTGACGCACTGAAAGTAGAAGTTTCTAATGGCAATTTCCCAAATCTCTGGACTCTTGACCCAATACCTTTTGTACCATTTGCCCCATTTTCTTGAAGCACAATCTACTGCATAGAAATTAGACAAACAGGTACAGAGCACCATCCATCCTAGAGTCAGGTAGATTTATCTTTGGAGACAACTTCAGTGTATGGGATGTAAGACACAACTTAAACAGAAAACTAGTGAAGACCACTTCACAGACAAAAAGGATATGTATGAATGGGCACTTCTCATTCTGCTCAGGTGAAAGAAGTATAAAGTCAAAGAGGAGAAAGACTAGGCGACTGATGCCTAATGTTATGTGGTAAATAGTAGGTTTGTCTTTGACAAATTCCTTTATAATTATCTTCCTGACTGTCAAAAACTTTATTCAACCTATCTTCAAAATATTCTCTGAATGAATGACTCCTAAAGTTCTGACTTAAATTTTCTAGTTGTACTAATAACAATAGCTGTTTCTTGATTACTACTATTATGCCAAGTACTGGGGATTACAAAAATCAATAAGAAATATACCCTGATTTTAGAGACCTTACCATCTATGGTTTTCGACTGTGGTAGTTATGACAAAAATAACAATAACCATCATGTATTCACTCATACCATCCAGGCACTGTGCTCAGTGGGCAGCATATATAAGCTGCCAAAGTCCCCTCCTGTTCACCAGATACCCTGTCAGGGAAGTGATCTTGCTCTGTCCATGCATCATCTCTCAAAGAAAAAAAAAAAAGGACCTAACAGGAATTCAGACAATAGGCAGGGATATTTAAGCAACGTCAGAACTGTCTACAGTAAACATACAAGAACTGTAGTCAATAATGAAAGAGTGCAGTAAACCAAAGTGAAAATGGAAGAAATCATCTGAATCACCTTTAGTGTACTCTGTCGAGAGGAACTGTGACACTTTGAAAACCACGATGCAGTAAACCCCACATCCGGCATTCCAACAATGACACAAGGAGATGAATGTTATTTAACTGTGTTAAGACTCTCTAGCAAAAGACCTCATAACACATTAAATTGTGAAACTTAGGAAGACATCATAACCTTCTGGACTTCACTACGAAAATGAACATTTTGATCTAAAATTTAAAAAATATAACACTGAATTTCCTTGTAGTATTTCATAACCTTTGAGTACGGCATTAAAATGCTTTTCTTTTTTCCCCCACCACCTCTAAGCTTCTGTTTTCTTACCATGGGCGTCTGAATCTTTTATATGCTTGGGTCCTATTCACTGCCTGTTATTCAGACATTGAAATCCCAAATGTTAATTGTTCTTCCAAGTACATTGACAAAACAGCAGCTAAATAAGGGTAGACCAGACTGTGGTAGACTCTGACATGCATTTATGGAACAATGGGGCTCTGAGAGACAGCCTTGTAGCTCACGGGAAGACATAAGATGTGCTATTTTGACTGCTTCATAGCAGAATGGGGAACACACGCACACAAGGGAATTATGCATTTTACTTAGTTTTGCCCAAAGTCCTCAAAGCAACAGAATCTTGTGATGTCATCATGAACTTTCTTTCTCTCCATTTACATTGACACAAAGGCTAAAAATTTCTAATGACATCACAAAGGAAAAAGGAACCTACTTTGATTCCATAAGAAATCTGTTACCTTCTAAGAGACTTGTACCAAAATGTAAGAATCCTTCCTGACAGGGTGTATGTCACTGTGCTGATGCACGGTGGGTGACACCCTCCCTAATGCAATTCAAGCCAGCCAAAAGAAAGGATTCACAATTTAGGTTGGATAAAAAAGACATACTGAATATTGAGCCTTACAAATTTTCTTTTTTTAAAGAAGGAAATCATTTAAACATGTATTTCTTCAGGGATATTCAAATTTTTACTCATGTCTGGTTACTATGTTACCAATATTTTTGTCCTTTTTTTGAGATGGTCACAAAAACACAGAGGAAGGTAGAGGAAGCTTTCACTTACAAGAATGCGGTGCAGCTCAATCTTTTGTTTTTAAGGTGCAGTGATTTCAGTCTCTAAATGTAACTTCAGGCAGTCTGAAAAGAAACAGGTTAAAATCTCTTCCAGTTATAATTGGTATTTCAGATTTAATTAAAAATTAAACTTTCATAATGTTTCACCATCCAAAGCAATGCATTATCAGTCAAGCGTGGCTTTTTTTTTTTTCCTAAGGAAAAAAAAAACTCTCTTCCCAGAGTCTTTTTTTTAATGAAAAGGAAAGGATCTAAAGAGGAAAAAAAGCAATTCTGAAAAACAAAATATGCCGCCATGTTAAGGACTTCATAATGATATGACTAGAAGCTCAGTGCTTCTGAATTTTACCTATATTCTGATTTTTAAAAAACTCCTAAATAATTCCAAAGCCTCAAGATTACATAAAATGTTATTTCAGAGAAAAAAGAAGAAAATCTACAATCTGAATACACATATTAAAGGGAAATATAACTTCAAATAAAATTGGAAAAAAATGTTATATCTACTACTTTCAAATGACTGAATTGGTGGTGGGGAAAATGGTGAAGTAGAGGTAAAGGAACATATTTAGCAATACAAATGCCCATTGCAAGGTATTGTGGGTTTAGTGCACTCCAGACCACATCATATTGTATGGCTAGTCACATGCAGCACTGCTATTTGAAGCAACATGGGAAGACCATCAGGGTTTGAACCAGCCTTCTTGATTTAAATAACTGTGAACGCATTTAAAAAATACCTATTTTTAACCTTTGAATTAAGAGTCCAGGCATTAAGGGCCTCCCTGGTGGCGCAGTGGTTGAGAGTCCGCCTGCCGATGCAGGGGATACGGGTTCGTGCCCCGGTCTGGGAGGATCCCATATGCCGCAGAGCGGCTGGGCCCGTGAGCCATGGCCGCTGGGCCTGCGCGTCCGGAGCCTGTGCTCCGCAACGGGAGAGGCCACAACAGTGAGAGGCCCGCATACCGCAAAAAAAAAAAAAAAAGAGTCCAGGCATTAAAGTAAAAATATGTCATAAATACTTGGGCTTAAAATGTCATACTAATTTTTTCAATCCTTTCTTTCTTCATACAACACCATCTATGAATAAGATAATAGTTAAAAAACAGACTGGATTAAGTCATCCCTATTTTTAGCTTCAAATAACTGACACAACAGGTTTAGAAAAACAGAGCTTTTTAGTGTAAAATGGAGATAGAACAATTATCTTTCTTTTACTTTAGAGCATGGCAGTACATTTTTTATATATTTGTAGCACTAAATATGGTATGTTTATATCCACCTTCCTATTAATGCAAGGTAATATTTTAATATCGCCATATATGAGAGTATGATCATAGACCAGCCCTGAAATTGCATCTGCTTTTAGAAAATGCATCTAGTTCTTACTTGTGAATTCTATTTTCTTTTTCTCTTGTATTATACAGAGGAATATTTTGGGTATTGTGTCTATTTGATGCATATAGATTTTAAGTTCAAACTGGCTTAAATTCACTAGGTCTATCCATGAATGGATCCCCCCCCCAAAAAAAAATCAATGACATTGACTAACTAAACTTTTCCCCTGCTTCTCACATGCCTGAATTAGACTAAAAGTGCACCAGTGTAAAGACAGAAATTATGGAGGCGTCACCAGGGACAACTGACTGAGAGGAGGGGAGTTCACATATTTCCTTATAAGGCAACAAAACATTCATAAAAGAAACTGACAAAAATAACTCATGCTCAGAAATAATAAGGAATAACAATAATCCCCAATAAATGATTCAGAAATATAAAAACTGCTCACCTCTATATAAATCTGAATCACCAACTGGTATTGTTCTACTCACCACCGATCACATATGGTTAGTGAAACGGATTCAACTGTCTAGTTCAGACAAGAAAGGGTGATAGAAACTAGGCTGCATATTTATATATAAACTACTTAACTGACAACTAGCAGTTCAATTTAATCAGTCAGATTTCCTTTTTCTTAATTCACCAGATGTTGAGTGAATTGAACTCTTAGTTCAAAACAATAAAGCAGTTTCTACGAATAGAAAGTCAAGTTACATTCTCCCCTTCTCATGTCATTCCTCTTTCTCTTTGACCTTTCTCTTCCCTTCTCTATCTCTGCCTGTTTCTTCCTTACTTTCACTTTCTTCCTTATTTATTTTCTCCCTCTCTCTTCTCTTTTTTTTTCCCCCCCTTGGTGAGGCTAATGAAGCTCAAAAATAACATCTTGTATCCTGTTGAGGGAAACTTGGTCACAACTATCCTTCCAGATGACAAACTCATTCTTAAATGTCTGCTTCCCAATCCAAAGAAAACAGAACAATTGAGAAAATAGAGATGCAGCATCACTTAGCACTACCAACACCACCACTTTTAATTCCCATGTTACATTCATCACAAGGAGGACTGAAGTTTATTTACGTTATCCCCTAACCTCAAATAGGACCACAAATAAGACTAATAACAGGACCATTTTGTGGCACTCAGGCAAACGGCTGGGCAAAACAGATGGATCTTACTTTGCGCCAGGACTCAAAAAATGCAGTCGCCAACACACTGTTGGCGACTACATATCTTGGCCCAAGGATGGACCTGGAAGTGGGACCAGTTGTCTTTGATATGAATACTGTTCCTATTCATATCTGCCTCATGAGAAATCATTAACTCTGTTCCTATGTAGTGGGGTTAAGTATTGGGTAGAAACGCTTTGGAAGATTGATCATCGAGAAAGTGAAATATTCTGAAGGCATGTCAGATTAGATTAAGGAGCAGAGAAGTTAGGACTAGGACCTTATTTTTGGCACTACTGTCTACTTTTCAACTTCCTGTTTTTTTCAAGTTCAGTACTGTACACTGAACCCACTTTTAAAATACTAGATTTCCAGAGTATGTGTCATCAATAAGAATAACTTGCTGCTGACGTTTTGGGTTCCAAAATCTGTTAAAATTTTTTCAAGTTATCCAGATCAACCTCAGTCATTATTAAAACTGACCACCAATGTCAGACTTCTTTAATCAAGACAGAACTATGTAAGGCTTTATAGAATACACCCAGTGATACACTGGGGAACAGCTCAGTAATCAATGCAAATTACAAAGCCCGGAAGAATGCTTCTCTTGGCAGAGACTACTTAGCAAAAGAGTTGTACATTCTGCACTAGTTAAAGATTCTGAATGGCTTTCCAGAGAAGTAGCAAATGCATTATATTACAGTAACCCATCCTGTAAGTCTTCAAGGCCAAAAAACAAAGCCCCAGACAACAAAAAACTGAAGGGGGGTGAGGAACTATAGATCTTAGTATTGATTAGGAACAAAGGACTGCTTCTGCCCACACTCTACTTTTTAAAAATCCTCGAATAGGTAGGAGTTTTAGATATCACCAGGTCACAGAACTTCAAGGAAAGAGCAACAAAGCACTCCAGTTTAGGAAGTCTGTGCTAATACAGGCAATTCTCTTAATGCTTTCCCAACTATTCAGCACCGACTGTATCTTGCTCAGATTGTTTTTGAGAGTTCACTCACCTCTCTATGATTTATTCATTCTGACACTGTTCAGATTTGATTTTTAACAGACAAGCCCTGTTTGTGGTCAACATAGAGACCAAGTTATAATGTTTTAATTATTTCTCTTAGTCTTTTCTTTTTCCTTTTCACTTACAACTTTTATTATTGTGAAATATTTCAAACATATGCAAGAGTAGAGAGTATAGTAAAATGAACTCCCCACCCCCCGCAAAGAAAAGAATTCCTATGTACATTGCTTTATTGCCCTTTATAGATACTGCATTTTTTACAAATTGAAAGTTTGTGGCAACCCTGCATCAAGCACTTCTATCAGTGGCATTTTTCCAAAAGCATTTGCTCACTTCATGTCTCCAGTAAATATATCTTGGTAATTCTTGCAATATTTCAAATTTTTCATTATTATTTTATTTGTTATGGTGTTCTGTGATCAGTATCTCTGATGTTACTATTGCAAAAAGACTACAACTAGCTGAAGTCTCAGATGATGGCTAGCAATTTTTAGCAATAAAGTATTTTTAAATGAAAGTATGTACCTACATAATGCTATTGCACACTTAATAGACTACAGTATAGTGTAAACATAACTTTATATGAATTGGTGAAATCAAAAGATTTGTGTGACTTGCTTTATTGTGGTGGTCTGGAACATGAACCTTAATAATTCTGAAATAGGCTTGCAGATAGAAATACAATTGACTTGTGTATAACGCTCTTGTACCCAGCGAACTTGCTGAACTCATTTATTAGTTTGTGTGTATGTGTATGCATTCCTTAATATTCTCTACGTACTTAAGATATTTTCTGCAAATAAAAGTTTTACTTTTTACTTTCCAATCTGGATGCCTTTGATTTCTTTCTTTTCTGTCTGTTTCTTTCTTTTTTTTTTTCTTTCCTTGCTTTATTTCCTCTTTTTCTTTTTATTTATTTATTTTTCTTACCTTTCTGTACAGAAACTCCAGTACAATTTTGAACAGGAGAGGTGAGATCTGACAACCTTGCCTTGTCCCAATCTTAGAGAAACCTGTCAGTTTTCCATCATTAAGTATGGTATTAGTTGCAGGTTTTTTCATAAGTGCCCCTTATTTAGGTACAGAAGTTCTATCCCTAGTTTGTTAAAAGTTTCTGTCACAAATGCATATTGGATTTTCTCAAAATTTTTTTGTGTATCTATTGACACAATATACATATAGATACAATAGATATAATCATGTGGTTCTTGCCTTTATTCTACTAATATGTTATATTACATGAATGGATTACTGGATGTTAAACCAATTTTGCATTACTAGGATAAATCCTACTTGGTCAGGGTGTAAATAATATTACAGATTGCTGTACTCAGGTTTGTGAATATTTTGTAGAGGATTTTTGTTTCTATATTTATGAGGAATACTGGTTTATTATCTTATGATGTCTTTGTCTGGATTTGGTCTCAGGGTAATACTGTTCTAATAGAATGAACTGAAAAGTGTTCCTTCTTCCTCTATTTTTGGAGAAGTTTGCGAAAATTTGGTATTATTTCTCCTTTAAATATTGGCTAGGATACAGTGAAGTCATTTGCATCCAGACTTTCTTTGTGGGAATGACTTAATTAATAATTCTATCTTTTTACTGTTATAGGTCCATTTAGATTTTCCATTTCTTCTTGAATCAGTTTTGGCAATTTGTGCATTTCTAGAAGTGATACCATTTTATCTAAATTGTCTAATTTCTTGGAACATATTTGTTCATAGTATTACATTTTAATCTTTTGAATTTCTATGGGGTTGGTAATGTCCCCTCTTTCACTTCTGATTTTGGTAATCTGTTATGTCCTCTCCTTTTCCCTTGGTCAGTCTAGCTAAATATCTGTCAATTTTGTTGATCTTTTCTAAGAATCAACTTTTGGTTTCATTGATTTTCTCTATTATTTTCTTGTTATATATTTCATTGATTTCTGCTCTAATCTTTATTATTTCCTTCTTCTTTAATTGAGTTTTGTTATATAGTTATACCATATCTATGTTTACCTACATAATTATATTATCAGTGCTATTTATCTCTTTGGGTGTATTTTAATTACTGTTTGCTGTCATTTCTTTTCAGCCTAAATTTAGTATTTCTTGTAAGGAAGGTCTGCTAGCAGCGAATTGCCTCAGTCTTTATCCTACAATATCTTTATTTTACCTTCATTTTGAATAGTTTTGCTGGATATAAAATTCTTGATTGTCATTTGTTAAAATCTTTATTTCCTTCAGCCTTTGAATATGTTTTCTCTCTGCCTCTGACTTTAAATGTTTCTGATGAGAAGTAAATTGTTAATCATAGTGGTGTCCCCTGTATCAAATTTGTCTTTTTCTCTCTTGCTGCTTTCAAGAATTTCTCTTTCTCTTTGGCTTTCTAAGTTTGGCTATGATGTGACTATGTATGGATTTTTCATATTTATTATACCTGGAATTTGTTGAGCTTCTCAAACATGTAGATTAATGTTATTCATAATATTTGGCAAATTTTTGGCCATTGTTCCTTCCAATATCTTTTTTCTTCTCTTTCCTTGTTTTCTCTCCTCCTTCTCTCCCCTTATACATGCTGGTATGCTTGATGGTTTCTCACAGATCTCTGAAGCTCTACTTCTTTCTTCATTATGTTTTTCTCTTCTTCAAATTGGATAATTTCTACCGATTAATTTCAAGTTCACTGATTTTTTTCTTTTGCCATCTCAGATCTGCTGTTGAGTCCCTCTAGAATATTTTTCATCTTAATTAGTGTACTTTTTAACTCCAGAATTTTTGTTTCTTTTAAAAATAATTTCTATCTTTATATTAATATTCTTTATTTGAATAGTAATTATAGTAATATTTTATGTAATTATTTAATATGATTTCCTTACTTACTCAAACATATTTGTAGTAGCTCCTCTCAGGTCTTTGCTAAATTCACCTTCTGCTCTTCCCCACAACCTAGAGATAATTTCTGTTGACTGCTTTTTTTTAAACTGGGTGTGGATTAAACTCCTGTGTCCTTACATGTCTCAAAAATTTTTTCTTGAAAATTGACATTTTATACAATATATTATAGTAGTTATGCTTCTGATTTTTCCCTCTGGGGGTTTCTGCTATTTTTGCTATTTATGTGTTTATTTGTTTAGTGACTTACCAGTCTAATTCTTTGGAATCTGTCTCCCTCATACTGTGCAGCTGCTGATATCTCTGGTCAGTTTTTATAATTCCTATTTTCATTTCTTAGCTAAGACTTGCCCCTGTGTCAGCACAATTTGCAGTTTATATCCAATGACTGGTCAGAAGCTGTACCCAAACAACTTAGGCCAATAAGTTAACACCCTTTGCTGATGAATATATGCATGGGTTGGGGAATTCATTCAAAGTTCAGTCAGCTTACAAGTCTTCCTTGCCCCTTACATTCCACTGGGCTCTCCCTTATCTCCTCTTTGCACTAGGCCTTAGGGTCAGTCTGGGGTATGTGGATATCTTAGACCTTCTCTGATCTTCCCTGAAACATGTATGCAGATTTCCAAACCACCAGAGATATGTGTTAGTTTCATCAAGGCTCAATATGGCAGTCTCCTCATCCAATTCTCCTTGTTAAATTTCTGGCTAATATGCCAGTCTATTGCCTGCCCCAACCTGAACTGCAATCTGAGGCTAGCTATGATGTTTACACTTCCTTTTTGTTTGCTGTTGAGACTGCTACTGTTTTGACAGCACCCAGGGGCATGTGGTTTTTCAGCTTGATGTTCTATTACATCAAGTCAGCCCCTTTCATCAGTGAAGGTGTGGATTTTCATGGCTCACCCTGCCCTGCTGGAACTATTGTGCCAGTGGAGTTTGGGGATGGGTAAGGAGAGGAGGTAGTCCCAGCTAAAACACCAGACCCCACTTATGTCTGTTGTCTCACAATAATTTTTAATGTGGCACCTTTTACTCTCAAAAACATCCAATTTAGGTGATAGAATTTATAGTCTCCTTCTACACAGTGATCATAAACTACTTACGGTATTCCTTCAACAAATGCCCACTGCCTAATTCTTTGCCTTGTAATGCAAGAATCAGAGGCCCAGCTGCATGGCAGGTGTGTGTGGGTGGATGAGGAGGTCCAATTGCTACTGAATGAAAGCTTCCATGATGGTTACATGTGCACAGAAAATCCTCTACAGCTCTAGAAAGTACAAACATTTTGGGGGATTAAGAATATCTGTCAATTCTGAAAATCCTTAGTTGGGTTGGGCCATGATAATTGGGAGGTGACTGGAGGATGAGGATGAGGGTGCCAAACTTCTCCCATCAGAGATAAATAATTTTGCCTTACTTTACAGATCTAAGAGGAATCACTCAATGAGAAGAGGTAAAATTATTTGGTTTATAAAGGATTTCTAGGAAAATTAGAGCTTGAATGAGCCGAAATAAACCCATTCCAAGTGACTGTGGAGAACGTGTTATCTAGACTTAATCTTACATAAAATAGTAGCTCAGAGATCTCACTAAAGAGGTTCAGATACTTACTTGGATCAGTTTAGTATTTACCAAATTGTTCCTTCACGGTTTCCTGTCCCTCTCAGTTTATATCTACTCAGGAACATACTAAGGTGATGTACTCCTCTGGAAGCTTAAATAACTCTTGCAAATCAGGAAGTTCCCATATATAAATAGGGAGTAATAAGCACTTTAGAAACGATTTTTGCTTTACATGATGATCCACAATAAAATTCCCTTGAGAGATTCTCCTGGAGCATTTAAATTATGAATAGATTTACAAAATCACTCCTATCACATAAAATGAGATAAACATGTAGTATCTGCTTCTAGGAATTTTCAAAACTGTTTGCTTTTTTGTTCTTCAAAAAGACTTAAAGGATTTGGAAGATCAGTAAACTTTGTGCAGTAGAAATTCAGAACGTATGATGCGTTAACTTCGAATATCTTACTGATATTTTTGGATCAACATTATGCTTCACAATTTACAAAGTACTGAAGAAATCAAAGTATCCACCAAACTTCATCTAATTAAAATGTCATAGCAATTCACCTTTAACCAAGGAATGTGTAACAGTAAATATTACTATTTCTATTTGGAAAACAAGGAATCTAATCCATGAAACAGAACATGTAAACATCACATAAATTGCTTAATGATGTGAATAAGTCTGCTGATGGAGTATATGATGAAATTCCATCACCTTGTAGCATGAGATTATCAATTAGGCAATATCCAGGCTGTGTGTGACAAAGAAGAAACTTGGAACCTGCATCTTCTATTTTGTGTATATTAGAGCAGAATCAAAATAAATGTTTAAAGAGATTTTTTTTTTGCCCTATGAAATGATACTTCTCCGGCTAATCTCTCAGGTAAAGTGGGTAGATGTTTTTTAGCTGTGTGTTTTTGTTAGGCTTTTCAATTTCTGTAAAAGAATTTAAACACAACCCCTAACTTGACTACTATTTCTGCCTTTAATTAACAAAGAATAGCTGTATTCCAAGTGTTTTCCAATCATACAATCTAGAATTCACAGTCATCCAATAGCAATCAAAGGCCTAACTTAGAGAAATAGTATATATAAGAAACTGTCTGAAGGATGTGCTGTCCTTTCACTGGAATTCAGCATCTAGATATATTCTAAAATCTTCCTTCGAGTTATACCAGAACGGAGTGTCATCTATCTGGTCTGTATTTTATGAGACTGAGAATACCAAATTGTACATTACTGAAATGTTATCAATCTATATTGAGGGCCACAAGAGTAGAAGTGTACCTATAAAATATTCTTTGTTTCTCATGAAAGTGAATATTGATCATGATATTCATAATAAAATACAGTGATCCCTTTATATACTTAAGGGTATCAGAGGAAGATATTTCTTTCTAGTCTTAATATCAGCAATGTATTTCTTCAAAACATATGGTAAGAATCTTATTTGTAAACGTATGTAAGATACTATCTAGGGTGCTTTTTTATATATAGGTCTAATTCTTGCCCTCTTCTCATGTTTTTCCCTTGTTTACCATTTTAGTTTTCATTTATTTCATTTATATTATATACTTCACTTAAATTTTTTTAAATTTCATTCACAATAAATATATATATGTGTGTGTTTATATATATATACATATATATTTATATTGTATACCTATGTATCCCTTTAAACCATCTTTATTTCTTTTTGGAACAAAGAGGTGTCCATCTGCCTCTCTGTCTTCTTATCTACCCTTTCATATACCAAGTCATCTAAAGTTACTAGAGGATACCTCAAAATTTAGATGTAATTTCAAAATGTCAACCTAGTTCTTCTAGAAACTGGACTTGATAGACTTATTTATACTTTTGCGGTAACTTCATTTTCTTCTACCCTCAATGCTATTCAAATCAGATGTCTGAAGCAAAGTAATAGACTTGTATTGTGAGGGTCCAAGACTAAATTAAAGCTTAGATAAGCATTTTTTTGCTAACTTATCTAAAGATGATTCTTGGCTTTCTATGCAAGAATAGAATAATTTGGAACCTATGGAGGAACAGTAGCTATCTTCAAATCATTAATAAAGTATATAAAATAGGGCAGTCATGACTGACTGTGCAGGTTGTGCCCTGTACAAGGGCTCCCAGTACAGTGGTGTGTTCCAATTTAGAAGCCATACTCCCTGGCCCAAGCTACATCAGTTGGAACAGGGTTTCCTTTAATAATTTGCACAAAGGTGCAACCTCTTCCTGAGTTGTTCTAAACCTCTGTACAAGTAACAGATGCTCTCTATAACATGTTTCTATAGTATTTCTAACAAAATATAATTAATTGCATTGATATTTAGCTGGCTCTCTAGCTGTTACATGTTACATGAATGTTTGGGTAAGCCTGCTAGTAATTACCTCACCACCTGAGTTTGAGTCTACATGACTTGGACTAAGCAATGCTTCAAAAACAGAATATTAGTTATAAGTACAGATCTACTCAGGGAGACTGACTCTGAAACAGAATAGGAGGAAAAGGATGCTCCTAATATTGTCTTTCTTTGTAGGAAACAACATATCTTAGATCATATTCTCAACATACTAAAGGCTTTTCTTCTGAAGTAGAGTTGAGAAGTAGGTGCAGAGCATAATGTTATTCATATTATTATTATCTCATTGATTAAATTGTCTCCAGTTTAGAATTTTCAAGCAATGAGAAAAGTGACTTTAAAAAATCTTCAATAAGTTTTGCGACAATGGATTATTTGTATAATGAAGTACTTTGCCCTTAAATTTAGCTCGTGGCTTTCTCTCTCCCTGGGAAATTTTATACAGTTAACTCTCAATAAATGATTTACAAGTGAGCTATGCATGAAACATTTTACATTAACTTTTTTTCTGACTGAAAAATTAACACATACCCATTGCAAAAGAATTGGAAAATACAGAAAAGTACAAGAAAAAAATGATAAATACCAAAAGTCTGATCACAGAGTCAATCAACCACTACTGGCACTTCAACATTTAATTCAGACATGACAAACTTTAATCGCAGTTTGGCTTTCTTTTCTCCCCCTGAACATCACTGAGCTGCCTCCTATTTTCACTTTTTGGTATTTACCCAAGCAATAGTAATTATTTTCTACAAATTAATTTAGCAATTAACCAAGTATGATTATATTTCATAGATCTGATACAGATTATTATTCATTCTTACTGTTCATTATAACATGAGATAAGTTTTATCTTATCATGCCCTATGAAGAGTATTATACATAACAAAGTATGACATTACATACTTTGGGTTAGATCATTTCTGTTTCATAATATGGATGCTAGAAATAGCTTCATTAACTCATGAAAAACAAAAGTAAAATGGTAAATTTGATGTTAAAAAGTCAAATATTGCATGCAAAGACCAAAGACAAATTATTTTAGATAATACTCTTGCTTCTTTATTTTGATTTTTACTATCTTTACTTCAAAACTACAATATTAGTATGGAAAACTGAGAGTTAGCTACGCTTATGAAGGTAAAGCACCATAAAAGCCCCAGTGCATCTCTCTCAAGAGCCTAATCCAATTCTATCTGAGGAGCTATCCTCTTTCCGTGAACTCTGCCATGTAGAATTACATCATCTCCCATGGCTCAAATTATCTCCAATTCATAAAATGCTTTAACAAAACTATTATGAAGTGGGTTCTGTTATATATTCATATAACTTCCTCCTCACTTTGGTTTAGCACAGAAATACACAATACATCAATATGTATTTTATTAAGACAGTTGTTTTGATATGGTAACAGGCTGGGCAAATAGAGAAAGTGTGTTGGATATAATTTATTTACATTTTAGTAAGATCTCAGATGAATGATACCACACAGGAAGCTCATAGTGAGGTTAGGAAGAAATGGTGGCTGAAAGATGTCTTGAAGTTTGGAAGCTGTTAAGTATTGCTTAATCAATAGTATTGCTTCTGAATTAAGATAGGATAACAGTTCCACAGGGATAGGTATTGTGGTCCATGACAAACATTATTCAATGCAGGCATTAAAACTTAAGGGGGGGATATAACTTTTCCAAAATATGATAAACGTTTAAGTTTATAACTTAGAACATACATCAAATGCTAAAGTTTAAAATGGGTGGCCCTATGATATAAAAATCCCATCAAATCCCAAAGGATGGGACTATGCTTCTTTAATATACCAAAGCTTACTGTTAAAATTTCCTTTTAGTAGAGATGCGAACTTCATGTTAGCATTTGGATTTCCTCCTACTTTGCATGTTAATTCTTTTGTGAATGAATCTAAAAATCAAAGCAAGTCCTTTAATGAAATAAGAAATTCAGAAAGCAACGATTTTCAGTCTACAATTATAGTAGCCTGCACTATTTCTGCTTCGAAATTATGAGCAGGGTCACCTTTGCGTAGGACAACTTATCACTGGTAATATTATAGAGGTTAATGTGTGTGGCATTTGTCTATCCGGTGTTGTTCCAAAGAGAATTTTTAAAAATCTTGCAAAGGTAAATACAATTTTTAAGCAGAAAGTGAGAAAATAACGGTAAAGGTACAATAACAATAGGAAAAGCATAAAGAGGCCAGGGTGAGGCCAACATACAGAAGGTAAATTGTGAGTTTTATATATGTGCTAAAATATAGACTAAGAATATGACTATATTTGTATTAGCCACTATAAAGAATAAGTATTTCATTAGCATTTGTTGTTTTTGCATTTTCCCCTTATTTATATCTTAATCTGCCAACTAGAACGTAAGCTCATTGAAAGTATGGGATTTTTGTTTTCCTGTACTATAATTCATAATAACTAGTGTGATGCTGAGTAGAAAATTGATTCTCAATCAATATTTCTTTATTTGTTTTGTGTGAAATATAAAGAATCTGGCGAAGAGTGTATAGTTTAAAAATATATGTTCATTCATGCATACTGTGTAAAAGAACAAAATAAAGGATTCTGAAAAATAAAATAAATTATAACACTAGTTGGGGAAAACAGGATAAATTATGCTAAACTACACTGAAGCAGTAAAAGAAATACAAAAAAACCCACTTCAATTGAAAATAAATCAATGTAAATGCACACTTAAAACCTACAGACAATTAAGACTTCCAGAGAAATGAAAATACAAAGATGGCATCATGAAAGTGATTTGCCCCAACATCACATACCATTTCTGTCATACTACATAAGAAGTGATAAATTATGACCAAGAATTCCAATTTCCTGATTCTATAGAATATGAACTATCTATATTACAGAAGTCTATAAAATTTCAAGTTTTATAGATGTCCTTGATTAGAATTTGAGGACTATGACTTCAGATGTAAAAACTCATCATTTCAATTGTAAATCAAAATTTTACTTAAATTCTTAAAATTCACATTTTGACATGGTAAACAATTAGGTAGCCTTCAAAGTATTCTTAATAAAGTCTTAAACGTAAGGTTTTTCTAGTGATGTAGGGGAAATTTAATAATGGGAAATCAATTACTATAAATCTCTTGCTGAATTATCATAATCTGAATAATCCTATAATGTTTTTAAGGGAAGGGACTATGCCTCTGAATTCCAATGCCTAGTGAAGAATTTCTGGCACGTGGTAAGTGCTGAATAAATGTGTGTTCAAATTGATTTTAATTGAAAAAGACATCACAAGAAAAGTCTGTGTTCACCCAACAGTTAGAGTTTGAGAATATTTACCCCAAAAGGCATGTAGTGTAATTCAACACATTCCTAATAAACAAAGAAAGGGTGAGAGAGTAGTATTCTAACTCACCTTACCAATGTAACAAAGAATATCTGTCTTAAATCAACAACTAATATCTGCCTTAACAATGGAATAAATTAGAGGCATTATCATACAATCAAGAATGAGACAGCAGCAACTAACACAACAATGTAAAGCAATTATACCTCAATAAAGATGTTAAAAAAAAAAAAAGAACGAGAATGCCTCCTATCACCATTATTACTTAACTGATTTGGAAATTCTAGTCAGTGAAATAGAACATTAAACAGAAGTAAGAGGAAAAAAAAGAAGATAAAGTCATCAATATTTGCAGACAATTTAAGGACCTTGAAAACTCAAGAGAATTTATAAGTTATTAAAATTACTAAGAAAGTTGAATAAAATAGCTAGACTATAAATATTATAAAAAGATATGGTTTTTCTACTGAACAATGAGAAAACGGAATGTAAGCAATTAAAGAAAATAACAAGAACAAAGCATGCTTATACTTGAATTAAATAAGGAATCTGTGGACCTATATGAATAGAAAGACACAGTTTATTTGCATATGACATTACATAAATAGAAACATACGATGCTTCTAAATGTGATGACTGAATATTGCAAAGATATGAATCTGCTTTATAGGTTTAATAAAATTCCAATGGATCATTTTTTTGAAATCAATGAAATAAATCAATTTTTAAAGAATAAGTAGGTGACAATATTCAAAGTAGTTTTAAAAAAAGAAAAAAAGGAAGGATTTGACTTAACAGATCTGTAAACATACTGTGAAGGTCTAACGGAAACAATATGGAACCAGTGAGAGAAATGAAAAACCAGGTAGTCCAAAAATAGGTCCTAATGTTGATTAAAAAATTAGTAAGCAAGAAAGATGGTACCCAAATTAGTGAGGAAATGGTGCTGGGATAGTTGATTAACAATTGGGAACAAAATTAAGACACATCTTCTATTTTAGGATAAAATAATTTCTGGAAGGAATAGAGAGTTAAAAATACAAAATAAAAACATGATGATACTAGAAAAACGGTGAATACTTATTGGACTTCAAGCTGTTTAAAAAGAAGATAAAAGCAAAGCCTACAGTCATAAAGAAAAAAAATACAACAGAATTGACCATATAAATATTTAAAATTTCTCATACCAACAACAGCAAAAACAATTTAATGGCATATGAAAACTGGGAGAAACCCTTTTGCAACACGTTTGACAAAATTAATGATTTAATATTTAAAATAATCTTATAAATCATCAAGACAACATGAGTAAAAGACATGAGCAGACAATTTATAAAAAGAAGAAAATAATGGCAAATAAGCATATGTAAAACATTCCAGCTCCATATTAATCAGTTCAATGTAAATTAAGACAAAATAAATCAATTTTTTGCCTGCCAAATTGGAAAATATTTATAAAATGATACTATTCAAAGCAGGTAAGAGTGTAGTTAGAAAAGTACTCTCACAAATAATTAGGGAGGAGTTATCAAAAAAACCTTGAGAAGTTTATATCCTCTAACTCAAAAATCAACCTTCCAAGAATATATGCTGAAAACATAATCCAAGATGCAGATAAAAATTTAAATATAAGAATAATCCTCAGAGCAGTAGGAATAATGGTGAAAAATAGCCAAAATGTCAAATATGGAGAATTTTAAAATTGTTTGGTACATAAATAAGGTTCAGTATCAAGCAGCCATTAAAAATAAGTATTTTGGGCTTCCCTGGTGGCACAGTGGTTGAGAGTCCGCCTGCCGATGCAGGGGACACAGGTTCATGCCCTGGTCCAGGAAGATTCCACATGCCGTGGAGCGGCTGGGCCCATGAGCCATGGCTGCTGAGCCTGCGCATCCGGAGCCTGTGCTCCGCAACGGGAGAGGCCACCACAGTGAGAGGCCCGCGTACCGGAAAAAAAAAAAAAAAAAAAAAAGAGTATTTTATGACTCAGAGAACTAATAATATAATAAATGTTAAATTAAGAAAGAAGAGTATAGACTGTATGATCCAAATTTTTATTTAAAAATACACATACAAATATATGAACACATACACTTAGAAATATACATATAATTAGAAAGATGCAGAGCAAAAACTTAGAATTGTTCATCCCTGATTTAAACTTTATTTGATATATATATATTTCTATTTACACAATTATATTCAATGAGCATACTTTACTTTTAATCTGAAAAAAATGTATTTTAAACCTAAAAAGAATTTATGTGTTTAGAATCTACTCAAGAGAAAAAAATTCAAACATCAATAAAAATCAATTATCCTATATATATGGAATTATTATGCCCATTCATCTGTGAATCTCCATAATTTTGTGTGTAAAGAATACCTATTGATATATTTGATTTTCTTATTTTTATTTCTAAAGAACATAATACTCTCTCTAAATTAAGAATCAAAGAATGTAAAGTCACTTTTAAGTCCCATATTTGACCATAGTGTTCTTCAAGTGCTCTGATGGCCTTTCCTCTAACAACTTTTAAAGTAAGGTAAATAAAGTTTACCTATTCAGCAATATTCAGTCTCAGAATGTTTACTTGGCCCATTTAGCCAACACCAAGGAAGTCACCTTCAACCAACTGTGACCAACATAGTGAACAGTTCATTTGATTTTCACATTTCTTTTGCCTGGAACACGAATCATGCTGAGTATTCTGAGAGTAACAATGGATGAAAGTTGGATTTTTCATCAGTGTTTAAAAACTAGCTGCCAAAGTCAAGACATGCAATAACCTTCTAAGTAAGTTTGCTGGCTCCATATTGTGTTTGAAGGCACACCCCCTCCAGACGTCTGCACTCACCATCTGCTACTCAACTGCAGAATAATGCACTCAAGTCTGGTGTTGCTTGGCATAGGCAAGGGCAGTCAATGTCCAACTCCATTCAGACATGTGCACCATATCAGGAACCTTATGACACAGTCCTCAACTTCAATGCAGCACTTTCAAGCCCCACTGCACATCAATCAAGTACGTATGACAGTCAAGCTGATAGACAAAATCTAAGCCAACCCTAAACACCTACTGTTCATGGATCCCTCCAGTTTGCCTGCAGTTCACCTTCTACTAAGATGATAGTGTTGGCCTAGTCTTCCATGCCAAAAAAAGTCCACAGAGTCACTCTGGCAAGAAGAAGGGTCTATATCAATGTCAACAAACAAGTTCCTTACTGCCGACCCTACCATCTGTCCTCCTGCTTCTCACCTACCTTACTTTACGTGGACCTTGATGAATGGTATTCTAGTAGTCCAAGATTCTGGTTTAGCCAGCCTTTGCAGATGGGGTCAACATGACTGCCCTCTGGCCAAACACCCAGGGTAATATAGCTGAGGGTTACCTGGAGAGTGCCTTTTTGCAAATTTGATGTTAGAAACAAAGCAAATGACGAAGTTCCTATCAGTTTTTGAATTTCAGGTTTGTGAATAAAGTGTTGTGTTCAGTGCTTAAAGTGAAGATGATTTCCCATTAAATTCTTTAAAAATGTTAAAACATGCTAAAGGATAAATTCAATTTCAACACTATGGATAAGGGAAATAAAATAAATAAAAATAAAACAGATTATTTTAAAGTATTTACAAAGAAGTTTTAAGAGAAAGACTTGAAAAAAATCTCAGAAATATGTAGAAATAAGACTTTAAAATGTAATATTAATATAGAAGTAGAACATTTCATTCTGCATTAGATGTAACAATATTAGAGAATAATGCACATGATAAATGGAGAATAATAGCTTTCAGATTTATTCTCCAGAAGTTGTACAGCACTTACAGAGACTTCATGGTAGAGCAGTAGAATATGATATAATCTTAAATATGAATAGTTTCTGGGGAAATCTAATTTTTTGATCTTAAAGAAGATATATGAAATATAATACATCAACATTGCCTCAAAAGTAGTAAAAAAAATATTTTTGTGAACATTTTGACAAACCTTTTCAATTAGGTCATTAAAAATACACTTCAGACTGAACCTAATGTCATATAAAACAAACAGAAAATTTCAGGAAATGCCACTGGTTCTAACCAAATCAATTTAGTATGATGATACAATTATATGCCTTTATTTTTTATTCAAGGGATGCTAAACGTATTTGTAGAATGGTCTCTGGATTCACCAAAAACAAAACAAGCAAAAACTCTACCCCAAATTCAAAATATAGCTCCTCTGAAACTCTAGGCTATTTAAATAAGTAATAATTGTAGGGGGAATCTTTACCACACAAATGAGATAATGAATGTGAAAATATGTTATACACCATAAGGCACCATGCACAGAATTATTCAGAGCATCTATCACAGTTTTTTGTACATAGTAAGTACTTACTAAATGTTTATAGAACTGATTAGAATTTAATTGAAAGGAGAGGTATAATGAGACTTCTATAAGTAGAATTCAGATCCTTTCAAGATCATGGGAAAAAGTTCAATCAAATTATATTACTAGGTACATCAGTTGTCTTTGATGTTATGAATCAAGATGAGCTCCTATTGTATCTAAAGAAAATTTTTGTAGGATCCTCTTTGTAGAAATCACAGTGGAATAAAAAGCATGATTATTTTTAATTTTTAAATATCCCCAAATTTTCTAGCATTCTTTGGTCAAGTAAGATAACGTTATAGAAATTCTACATAAAACCCGAACTTACAATGTCCTGGCCTAATCATCTGGATAATCTCTTTGAGTTTTCCTAAAATATGCTCCCATCCCATTTTCTATGGGAATTCTCCCACTGATTAACACAGAGAATGAGAATTTGGCCTGTGCTCTATAGACACCATTGAAATGTGGCCACCTGAGGCATGTAGGGAGGGCATCCAGCTGGCACACCACATGTTGCCCTGGAGTAGTGTACAATGAGAAGGATATTTTGGCTAAGAATACCTGGACAGTCTCTACAAAAGCCCTGATTATGAAAAGAACTTCAGTATCATCATTGTCTCTTGAGTGTAATACGAGCCAGGGAAACTTCTGTTTCTAAGTTTATATATTTTACCCAAAAAAGCACTTACAAGAAAAATCAAAGAAAGCTGGGCCATTCATACTAGAATTTGAGCACTATTCATATCACTGGTAGAAACTTTTTTGAGAACCCCAGATACTTTAAAATTGATGCTAAAGCACATTACAGACTTGACCATAAACTAAAACATAGAAAACTGTGTAAAATAAAGAATGCAAAAACATAGAATGAAAATTTATGTCTGTAGTGCAGTTGTTGGACTATATATAACGAAAATCAATTACGTTCATACTCACTTAAGAAATATCTGTTAGTTTTATTTTTATTTTAAGCAACTTGTGAGAAAGAAAAGCCAGGCATTTGAACTTCAGTGCCAATGAAACAATTTTGTCAATTCTGAATCTATTTTTTTCAAAACACCATACGTGATTAGAACACATAATGCACTAGTACTTTTGCCAATTTTTGTTTTAAAACCAAAGCTGTTTTTGTGTTACATAAGCACAAAATCAGAAATTCAAAACCAGCAAACATATTTAGGGGTGAATTTTAAAATAAGCCCACTTGATGCTTTGTTAGATCAACTTTGAGCGCCAGGAACATTTTTGTAAAATTCCACTGGGGTAAATAGGGTAGCTAGGAAACGCTCCTCATAGTGAGAAAGAAGAGTATGTATTATTTTCAAGTTTTGTTTAGAGTTTTTTCATCCTCCTACTGAATGTTTCTGGTGATATTTACAATGCAATACAAGTATAAATCTTATGGGATTTATGATGTCACCAAATGCTGAGAAACAATTACATCTGGGATTTACATTTGTTTTTATGTGTTATTTTGCCTATAGATTCCAAAAACCAATGAAGAAAAACTTTGATACAAAATACATCTTGGAAGTGAAAGACAGATTCCATCTATCAGTACAACCGGTTGATAGTAATTCTAAGACAGAGTTTGACAGAAAGTGAAACAAACAAAAATCATGGTTTAAATATGTCACTTCAGCCATTAGAGCTGTCATTCAAGAGGCTTTTTTTTTTTGCATCATTAATTCAATGCCATACAAATAGGAATTCTTACTTTTCAACAAATTTTGGTGACAACTCATCTACACAAAGGAAACCAACACCTATAGGGAAACCTTTGTTTTGTCATCATGTATGTCCATTTGAACTTACTTAAAACATTATAATTTATTTAATTTACACTTTTTTCCCTAAAAGCTCAAGAAAATCTCAATGATCTAGTGTTCCTAAGACTAATGAGTCCCAATTTATGTCAGAGAAAATAGAAGCTCAAAGAGATAAAGAATATTGTCAGGGATCATACTGCAAGTCCAGCAATATACTCAGTGCAGTCACTTGGAATCCTAATAAAACCATACAAATTACCATCTTACATTTTTTTCATTAACCTATAATTTCACTTAATTCAAAACATTGTGCAGAACAGTTTATTGCTGGCTTAAGTAACTGAAAAAAATTAATTAATATTTTTTGTAATTCGTAACGAATAAGGTTTGGCATACATCTTGCCTTTTTCTTCAGGAAATTAAGGACTTCCCAAACCTTCATATCCTGATGGATATTTAAGTCCTAAGAGGATAGAAAACACTGAGACTGAAGCTGGCCCCTCTTCCATCTTTATTGACAGAAATTCCAGGTGCCAAAAGCCTGTGCTGCTGGTTACTGTTCATCATATCTAAATATTGATTCTTCTGAAACTTGTATTTTGAGACTTTCCTCAATTTAGAATTACAGGTAGAAAGTCACTTCTCTTTGATGCAAACTGCATGAAATAAAGAAGGAGGCAGTCCCACACAATAAATATTTAGGGAATGGTTTTCCACCTCTGCATGCTGTAGAAAATCCCACTGAGTTAAGTAGGGTTCTACCAAGGCCACTTAAACATATTAGCCTATTATGCTCCACATTTCTTTGTTGTTCTCAAAAAGCTAATGAAATGTTCCAGTGTAATGTTTATGCTGGAGTACTTTTAAAGGCATTTTAGAAGTGATGTTTCTCTCATAACTCCAGAAGGGGGTTCCACTTCCTAGAAGTATTTAGTTGACCATGCAGAGACCATGTAGTCTCATTACTCAGACGGTTTAGTTGCATAGCTGGAGAATAAAATCCTTAAAGATGATCACTTAAGAGTTTCAGTGTGGGTTTTAACATCATTGCAAAGTGACAGGAATTTGAAAAGTGGCAGGCATACATGATATACTGTACTACTGAATTAGATAGGATCAAAATACTGTGTACTGTCTACTCGTAGATAACGTTGAGCTATATTGTCAATCTATTGGTTCAGAGTATCAGAGAAAAATTAAAGAATCAATTGTTTCTCCAGATTCAATTGTTCTTACAAATATAAGGAAATATAATCTTCTATCACCAAAACTCAACCAGTTATCTCCCTTGTTGGGGTGTCAGTTTCTTTATCTGTAAGATGGAGGAATCAGACCTGTTGATATCCATGAGCACTTCTAGTTCTAACATTTGCTGGTTTTATGATTCTAAATACCAACACTGTGTGTTGAGGAATAGCAAAGTAGGCAAATAACAAGGAACAAAATTTCATTAAGGTACTAACTTCCCAGCAAAATTGAAGGTATATAATTATGCCTGGAGTTGCCATATATGATCACTTCACCCACTAAACATCATCAATAATATAAATGAAAGGTTGAATATTAAGGTCACATGTGATAAGATTAAGGTTAAAGTCAAGACTAAGAATATAATAATGAATTGAAAACTGAAAGAATTATAAACTTCTATTGAACTAATATGTGATATGCCTTGACAAATGGCGATTTCTTATACAACTATTCTCAATTAAAAACAACAACTTGGAGAGATCTTGGAGTTTTTGTCTTTATTTTCAAGAAATCAGACCATAATACTAAAAAAGTATTTAACAGAGTTCATAGCGCTGACCTCTACTGGATAATCCTAAGAATATCCTGTTCTTTTTTTTGAAATGAGACATTAGCACTTAATACAGATACTGCAATTAATTAATGCCAACTATGTTCCACCTGCTTTATTTGCATTAACTCATGTAATCCTTCCATTAACACTAGAAGGTAAGTACCATTAGAACACAGAACCAAAAGGATGGCTATCAGTAGTGCTAGAATATCAGTGGGTACCCCCATTTTCTCAGTGTACTAAGTTAACACAGTGTGGCACAGTGTTTCAATAAATAAATATGACTCCTATCAAATGATTATGTTTTTGTATTCTTCCTAACAGTAACCACATGAGTAACTTATTCTTCCATACATGAAAGCAAAAACAGAAGCGATGAAATTGGAAGGTATACACTTTTTTTCTCAGTATAAGTCTGAAGACACCCCCATAAATTATTAGAGGCATAAAAACCAATAACCAATGTGAATGAAACTGTTTGAAATTACATAGCAAGCTTTTAAACAAGTGAATTATTGTAGCATAATGAATGCTAAAATTGGCACGACAGACCTATATTATAGTCCTGAAGCTGCCACCATCAAATTGTATCATCATGGACAATTTACTTAACTATTTTAGATGCATGTTTTAATTTTTCCTAAAATGGGGAGATTTAGATCTCAAAGTTTCCTTCTAATAATAGCATTCAATAGCAAGTTACCTATGAAGTCAAGTAATGATTTGTTTTGTTTCATTTATTATGTAACAGTTACTAACCTAAGTGAGTGGTATATCCTCAGCTTTAACTAAATTACAGCAAAGATCTGGCCTGCTTTGTAATCATCTCTCTAACTGCAGCTCTGATATAATAAGGTGCTACCTTGAACATTCAGGGATATGTCACTTTCATTTCTGCTCAAGATTTAGGTGAAAATATATCTTTGCAGTAATCAGGTAATATAAAAACTCGGACGTGCATAAATACTAGGACTTAATCTTCTTGACCCCTCCAATAATTTTTGACCACCGTTTAAAATCTTAGCCTGCTACTCATGACCTCTAATACTGCCAAGTACTAAAAAATTCCCGGATGTAGTACCTGCGCTAAGAGGCTTGAGAAAGGTGGAGGGAGGGGCAGAAGTATAATAATTTGGTAAGACATTTCTTATGTTTCTTAACATTTTTTTAGTTATATTAGTTCCAGGAACTATTTTAACACATGACTATAGGTAGAAGTCATGTGTGACAGGCTGGTATTATAAGTAAAAACAAAAAATCATGGGAACAATGGAGTATTAGGTCCTGGAGTTTAAGCATTTCTACCACTAGAAATACTTGACAAGCATACCACCTTCACTGTGCTCTGGAAATTGTTTGAAGATAAAGCCAGATAGCAGAAATCCAGCTTCTATATTTTGGGCATTAAAAGGTCATTTGAAAAGGAGAGTCCAGGTCAAGAGCAAGCCCCTTAAGCCTACTCCAGAAATTTCACTAGAGGGTGCTCTTGGGCTTTTATGAGTTGTCAATTCTCCAGTATGAAAACCAAGTATCTCTTAGAAAACACGTTCTGTCTTAGCATAATGTGGACTTCATCATGGAACCCATATCCAATACTTCAATATAGATGTAAGGATATCTCAAGTAGACCTTGGGCCTCGTTCCTATTTTCCCTTGTAATTGCCTTGTTTCTACCAGTAGTACACTTGTAGGCTTCACAAATGTAGGACCCACAAGAGGTCTCCAGAAGTCTACATTCTAGTTAGATAACTACAGAAACTTCCTGAGATGTCAAAGTGAGATTACATGGGGTTAACTGATGGAGCTATTTTTGCAAACATATTTTAATCTTGTAATAGGTGCATAATTTATATACCTACTGAAAGGTATTCTATAGGAGCTATAGAGGTAATCTTACTGTCAAGTAGATCAATCTGAAGCAATTATTTATATTTATTATTCATAATTATAATGACATCAAGTATTGAGCCCTGAATAAGTACTCAATAAATATTTATTGATCCTTTATTGCATATAGAAATTTCTGTACTATGTTCCTGGTAGGATGACATAGGATTAAACCTTAATCTCTACTCCATATGTTAGAATTTTTTTCTATAACTGTAGTTTCACCCTTCTTGAATTTATACTAAATGACTTATTCTAGTTATTTCTAATGATAGCTGCTTTCTTTATGTTTCCTGTTTTTGCTATGTTCTTAAGAGAAAATGGAACATGGAAATTGTTTTGTTATGTGATTAACTTTTTAATGTTTTTTGTTTTTTTACTAGAAAGACTGAGTAGGTTTTTTGCTTGTCTACACATTAAAAAAGTGGCAATGACATATAACCATACACAGCAATGTTCTTAAGAATTAAAATGAAAGACTAAGTAAAATTCTTCTTCACCTTCATATTGTAAAATTTCTTCTGAGCCACTGATGGCCACTGGCCATTATACCTGGTGTCATGTTGACCTTCTCATCACACATGTTGCAATCTTGATGATTTCAGCATCTTTAGGGTTGACAGGATAATTCTGAAGATGATTATGGAATACTAAGGCTTTGTCTGCATTTCCAATTTGGTTAAATTTGAAGTTCCATTATTCCCTAATTGAATTAAGCTTAACGATTTCTCTCAAAAATTACCTTGAAGCTTCTGATAAATAAGAGATTCAGGGCTAAATAGTAGTCCATTATAATGTATACATTTGTATAAAAATGTGTTTTAAATTCTCATTTTGTAAAAGATAAGCCAGTTTCATTTATGAATTCTGATTCCTTTATCACCCTGCCTGGAATGTAACCAGGATGAAAAGTTGGGAAATTCTGAAGTGGATTCAGAGCTCTTATGGTCACCTGAGCTCTTAAGGTGCCCTCTTTGAGAAGCAACGGAGAGCTTAAGCATACACATCTGATGCATGTTATCCCCCATTCATCTTGAAGAGCAGAATCACCAGCATACATTCAAAGTGTACTTTATCTAAGCTTCTGATAAATAAGTTTAAAGCACTCTATAAAGAACTGGTAAAATTCCTATGGATACTGTGAAAATAAAGTAAATCAATGAAAAGATATAATTATTTTAGCCCTATATGTAATTAATTGTGGGTAAGGTAATTTTCTCTTAAACACATTCAAGCTTCTCCAAACACAGGTCAAGGTTTGCTGGCTGATGGGAGAACCCATTTGGTTTAAGTTTTCCCATGTTCATATTCATTTCTATGTCATAGTAAAATAAACTGTCATAAATCATCACATCTACAAAAGACGGTTCAAGCTGAGGCACAGTGACAAGTATTGTTGACTGGGAATAAGAAAACAGCTTAACTATTCATACACGTTCTTTCTATGATTTTCTGTTCTATTCTTTCTACTGGAAAGAAAGAAACAAAATAATTTTACCTCATTTTATGAATCAGATGCAATAAAATTTTTTTTTACCTAGAAGTTATGTAGGAGATCTAAGTCCAACCTGATTATTTTACAATTAGGACACTAGGACACAGAAAAAAATAGTAGCTTCCTATCCCATGCCACGCAGTTAGTACATGGCAGGTCTTATTCAGGTCTCCCAACCCAGTGCTCTTTCTGTTTCACAACTTTCCACTGCTGTTTGTTTTTTCCTGAAGGGTCTATGTATCATGTCACAATGTCATGTTGACTTCCACTGAAATTTCAGAGAGAGAAAAAGAGATATAAGGAAAATTACTCTTAAGTATCCAGCTCTTCAATTCGGGCAAAATTCTTATGTGCAATGGTATAATGGTCAACTGACCTATATGAGCTTGCATGCTCATTAAAATTGTATGCATCACAAAGCACAATTAATGTTCTAACGGACTAGAGTGACCTTGTATGTTCCCGTGGTTACCCAGCCTATGTCATCCTGAATCTAAGAGGCAGCCTATATCTCTCTGAAAATCAGCCCAGCATGGAAATATGGCCTACCTTGTAGGAATAAGAGTGCAGGTGTACTCTTTGCTTTAAGAAGACTCAATAAGCCAAATTCTGAACTTACCAAACAGATAAATTAGGGGATGATTATTCACATTGTAAAAGGATTCACCACAGGATGCTTTTAAATCATAAGTTGCTCTACTGCATTTTAAATAAATTGATTTACAAAGCTTCCTTTATAAGTGCTTTTCACAATCCAGAGTTCATGGCGACCTTATCCAAAGGCAGTGAGAGATTGGTAAGCATAAAGTCCTATCACTTATTACCCGCTAGGCCAAGATTCTTTTTCCATATTAGTACTGTAGTTCATTTTTGAAAAATTAAGGAATCTTTCACTCCTGAAAAATTAGTATCTTCTGAACACTTACTATGTGCCTGGCACAGTGCTAAGCATTTTACATAATGATCTAATTTATTCCTCTTCACCACAACTCTAGAAGATTAATACAATTATCCCAATTATAGATGAGGAAATTGGGACTCAGAGAAGTTAGAGTTAAGTAACTTGACTAAGTTCATGCAGCTAATAAATTATAGTGTCAGAATTCAAAGCCAGATCTGTCCAGAGCTCTTGCCCTTACATGCTGTACAGTACTGCTTCAGATGAAATTAATGGTGTCCCTTACCTCTCACCTAGCGGAGCATAGTTGTACTCCAATGTACTATTCCAGTGCAGCAACTCTGTCTACAGCAACAGAGACCTGCCATGCAACCTGTATAAACAGATACAGGGGACTCACTAATAAGGTTGCCTATTCTGACTACTGCACTGTTATGTTAAACCACAATGTATCTCCTTATAATTCCCACCTATTGGTCCTAGTTTTGCTATATGGTTATTGAAAACAATTATAACCTGATTTCCCCATAGCTATCATATTTCTCTCACAGTTTTTTCTCTTTCAGGTGAAACTCTCCAGTTCTTCCAACCTTATATTTTATGCGATGGGTATGTCTACTATTGGCGTATATCTTATTCTTTCTTGAAACTCGTTCTTCTGGAGCACTGAGAATTTACCTATGACATTTCTAAGCAGGCATATAACTAACGAATGCTTGAGAGGCTGCATAGAATAGTGATTAAGGACACAAGCTCTGGAACTCAGACTGCCTGAGTTCATTCAAATCCAAGCTTTACCACTTAATGCATCTGCTTCCCTGTGAACTTACTTTAATCTCCCTCCTATGCTTTAGTTTCCTCCTCCAACTATGAAATAAATATAGCAATAGTACGTTCTTTGTAAGGTATCTTATGAAGATTTAAAAGAGAGACTGTAAGTAGAACAATTAGAGTCCTGCCCTATAGCACTTACAACCTGCCCTGTCCTAGCAGGTTGTAAGTGCTATAAATGTTTGCCATTGTTATAGATGCTATAGGAGTGGACAAACACTTAACTGCATGAAAAAATTTAGGACCTATATCATTCAATGAGATTGACTTTATTGTCCAGATATAAAGAAATTAAGCTCTACTAGAAAAAGCACTTGACTGGAGACCAGAGACTTGCTTCTAGTCTCAGCTCTTCCACACACCCCAACTTAGAGACCTTGGACCAGTCACTTTACCTATATCATATATTACATAGAGGAAGAGGACTACACTTCTACCTCTAAAATGATATGATTTTATTCTAGGATTCTAGGATTCTATGGTCCTATTCCCTTAGACCCTGCTTAAATTTCATTACTAATTATGTTTGAAGACTACCATTAAAAGACTAGCTTTTTAACTGAATATTTATATTAATCTGTTGAGATTTCAAGCAGCTTAACTGCATTACTTCCAAGACAGAGAATAAGCTTCTTAGATTCTATTGATGGGTTTCCTGGAAAATGAAAGATATTATAATTTCATAGAAAGGAATTTAATGTTACTTTTGAGGTGATAACACAAAAACCTATTCTGCCATGTCAGCAGATCCTGCCCTCTCTCTGCCCAACCTGGCCCAGTCCATTTTCAATCATCTTGCTGAATCTCAGAGCAGTCCTTTGGGTAAACACAAATTCCAGGTTTAGATGGAATGCTAAGTTGACATAATAATCATTAAGTGTTCTTTTCCTCAAAAGTGAATCCAAGTCAGATTACTTCCCTACCAAAAATCACCTTATTCTGTGATATATATAACACTCAGCTAATTGTATTATGGCTGAATATGGCTGTGTTACTCATGTGCCTCATTATTCATTTCTAGATCTAATGAAGGCCTGGTATCAATTTGAAAGCAATTGTCTTCAAAGAGAGTGACAATCTATTCCAACAAAGTAAATTCCACAAGGGGGCAAAGGAACAAGCACCCCAAATTCACTAGTGACAAAATCTTTGACATTTTTAACTGAGTGCATTTTTAAAATGCACTTTTCTGTAAATAAAAATGATGTCATTGTATTCCTAAAAGCCATGAAACATTATCTTCTCTATTTCTAAAAATCTCTATGCTCAAAGTTTAATTAAGTATTCTTAATTGCATGGACAGTGATGATGTTTCAAATCTTAGATACTAAATTTGTGCATTGAATGAATTTCCCCTCCCCCACTTAGATGTGACCATTTCCGTTCTTACGTAAAAACAGATGAATATTTTAGGCCAGTGTTCTATTTTTGATAATTGACTTATATAGCATCTGTCTGAGAAGGTGGAAAGGTGACAGCTTATTTCAGGATATCTACAATTTCATAACACTAATACGGCCTTTTAATAATTCTGCTTAAATAATGTTTAACTCTCATTCTATCTGTAGCCCTTGCATTGTGAAGAAAAGCTTGATGCTGAAGGAAAAACTTCAGTAAAAAGGATATGAGCTTTATACTCTGAAAGGTTAGAAATATTAGAAAAAACAAAGAAATGAAATTAAAAATTTTGGAATCTGGTTTTATTTCTTACTATACATAAGAAAATAGTCTGGCCCATATATATTGATTTACTGAAAAATCATTACAATATTACTCAGATTGTCTGAGGCTACACCAGCTTTGTTTTGGTTAATGTTTGCATGATAATTCTGGTTGTGTTACAGGAGAACATTCAGCAGAAACAGAGTCGTTCTTACATTTATTACATTATATACATACAAAATCATCCCTTAAAGTGCAACACTATTGCTTTTGAGAAACAGACTTTATATAATATTCATTAAAATGATTAAGTCAACATTTTCATAGCACTTTAAGCTTCCCTAATAAGTTTCCTATTATTTCACTGAATGGTAAGAGAACCTTATAGTAGGTATTATTAATCCCATTTTACAGATTAATAATAATAATAATAAGGCACAGATAAGTAAGTCAGAAAGAGAAAGACAAATACCATATGCTAACACATATATATGGAATCTCAGGAAAAAAAAATGTCATGAAGAACCTAGGGGTAAGACGGGAATAAAGACACAGACCTACTAGAGAATGGACTTGAGGATATGGGGAGGGGGAAGGGTAAGTTGTGGCAAAGTGAGAGAGTGGCATGGACATATATACACTACCAAACATAAAATAGATAGCTAGTGGGAAGCAGCTGCATAGCACAGGGAGATCAGCTGGGTGCTTTGTGACCACCTAGAGGGGTGGGATAGGGAGGGTGGGAGGGAGGGAGAAGCAAGAGGGAAGAGATATGGGAACATATATATATGTATAACTGATTCACTTTGTTATAAAGCAGAAACTAACACACCATTATAAAGCCATTATACTCCAATAAAGATGTAAAAATAATAATAATAATAATAAGGCACAGAAAGGTTAAAATGAGTAGCATAAGGTCAACAATTACCAAGTAGAATTAAGCCAGACTTTGAACTTTGGCTTTCTGTATTGGAATCTCAGTGTTCTATTATTCCCAAAACAACCCCACTAATATACACCTCAGACTGCACTGATAAAGGAGACCCATTATCTCTGTATATGATACTGCTCCTAGGAAATACAGAACAATACTAAAAACACCATCCCATCAAAGAGCTTGGTAATATCTATTGGATGTTTTAAGTCTCAGCTGTATTGTAAAGTATTCTAAATCTTGAAAGTTAAAGAATAGCGCCATATCCCTCTAATTTTGTAACCCTTTAAAATCTAAGAAATATAAAATGAATTTCTAATTCCTGACTTATAAACCCTGGAGAAGGAAATTTATAACAAAACCAGAGACAAAGCCCTTCCAACTGTGCCTATGACACCATGGATATACAAATCTGCCCCATTTTATACTACACAAAGAAGACTGGAATTCAGCTGTTATCAGAGATAATAAACTTCTGGTGAGTCAGTCTCTCAGCTTCATATTTACATTCCTACTGTCAGCAAGAGTCTTTAAGTTAAACATTTTTCAGAAGTAAAAATTCAATAAACAATATATTACGAATAGAATGTGTTTTCATCACTTTGGTGCTAAAATATCTGATTTTTTAGACTTTGCTCTCTTCTTTCTCGCTTTTGTCCATCTCTTAGCTTCCTTGTTAAAAACCATGCCCTCTCTCCACACTTGTTCTCTCCCGAAGCTTCAGGGAAGAGGACTGCAAACTGCCTGGATGCCTGGACCCTCACACTTCTGAGACTAAACCCAGAACCACCCATGGCATGGGTCCCATTCTTTGTCTGAAGCCAGCATCTGATTGAGTCAGAGATGGAGATATTATCAAATTGAACAGCAAGTCTGTATTATTTTTTTTGCTATTTGTATAAAAAATGTATGATATTTGTATAAAAAATGACTAATGAACTCTCCCAAAGAAAATAGTCTTATTATATTTTCACCCTATTTCCTCATTCCATCCTTAAAGCCACAGTGAAAGGAAAATTGTTGTGGTCACTCCAAAATATTCTTTTCCACTGCCAGTTAAGGTCTGGTTTGGGCAAAGCTAAGCAATAATTTCTAGTTTGTATTTAGAGATACTAGTTACTATGGATGTTACCTGGCCTCCTGAGGGGTCCTTGGAGTGATGCCTAAGTTTGTCATTTCCCTGACATTATGTTGTAGGTGTTAGGAGGATTTTGTAAAGCTAATTTTCTCTCAGCACCATTTTATCCCCATAGGGAGTAAACAAGATGGATGGGTATTTTCCCTCAAAATAAGGCTTATGGCATTGACCAAGGCATTTAAATGTATCTTTACAGTCCTCAACTTGGTCTCCCAGGAAGAGCTTTTAGAGATTTAGATATTTTTTTGTCATAAAGTATTCTATTTATTTCTCAGCAGCTGGTGTCAAAAAAGTTGTTGTTGTGTTTTTTTAATATTCCTTTTAAATAAATAAAATCTGTTTCCATATTGTGTAAAATTAGTTTTGCCTGCTGTGAGTTTATGGCATTATAAAGTGATCATTTCTTCCCATGAATTATTTAAAGTGAGGATATCAAAATCTGACGGAACAATACAATGCACTATACAATACAATTTAATTTTATAATATACCAGTTCATACTAGTATCTCACAATGCATAGCAGTTGCAATGTGTTGGCTTAGAATTAGCAAATCAAGTCTATGCCTCTCAGTTTATTATTTTTGTATATGAGAGGCAAGTCTAAATTTTCCAGTGGGCTGGAGAATCTCCCCATATTTGGCAACACATAGATAGCTAAATACATTTTTGCTAACTACGCATGCAGAGCACTGATGTTCAACTAGCCTGGGTGATATTTACCTTTTTAAAAAAAATTCTTTAAGCAGTTGTTCACCCTCTCATTACAAAACACTGTTGGTATTATCAGCATTTCCTCTGGATTTTTCTGATCACTTTGTCTTACGGGACAAATGCATATATGTAACCACAATTATTAGCACCCCTTATTCTTACTATGGAGTTTGTACAGGAAGGGAAACAACGATCCACTCAAAGTCCCCACTGCACTTATAGGACTTATAGGAAAGCTGCTACTAAATTTTTAAGAGAGTGAGGTGGCATGAATCAATTACTAATAAACACAGAAATACATGATTATAAGCTGTAACAAAGTTTGAATCAAGGAGAGAGCAAAGGTTACCCTGTATGTGCTATCTGTGTTGTAATAAATTATAACCAAAATACTACACTGATTTTTTTTCTTTGGTGGATTTTGTAGCACTCCATAAGAGAAATTATGCCTGTTTAACTCACTATATTGAAAGGATGAAGTTAATGTTTGCTATTTAAGCATTCAAATAGTCTCTGACAAAATTCCACCACAAAGACTAAAAAAATAAAATAAAACTCACAAGGACACAACATATTATGGGACATTAGAGGTGGTTTTCCACAGCAAGAAACTGGCTTAAAGCACAGAATAGAGATCAGCAGGCACTTCCCTTGCTAGGTTCACATGCTATGGACTAATATAACACACCCCAAACAAAAACCCTGAGTCCTTAACACCCATGTTGCCACTTCCTCCTCCAACCAAACTGCATTTCCTTCATCTCAGTGAAAGGTGCCACCATCACTCTATTGATCAGGCCAAACATTAGGAGCCTTCAGATTCCTTTTGCCTCACTCAACACATCGAATCCATCAAGAATCCCCATTAACTCAAACTGAACATTACATTCCAAACTCAACCATTTCTCACCATCTCTGCTATCACCAACCCAAAACATTATTATCTCTTAACTGGTCTCCTAATCAATTTCCCTGTTTCCATTCTTGTCTCTGACAATCCACTTTCTAAACAGAAGCCAGAGTGGCCTTGAAATGCAAGGCAGATCATACCATTCCCTTGTATAAAATCCACAGTGTATGTATGTTGCAAGAAGAATGAAATCCAAATTCAAAACCCTAACTAGTAAGTTCCTCCATTGTCTGTTCCTGCCCACCTGTCTGATCTCGTCTCCTACCACTCTTCACTAACTCACTGTGCTTCTGCTTCAGTGACCCATTATGGCCCTCAAGCAAGCCAAGACTATTCCTACTATCCCTACTCCAGCTGCCCCCTCTGCCTGGACTGTCCTGCCTGTACATCTTCACATGGCTGATTCCTCATTACCCTTAGCTGAACGTTACTTCACAGAGAGGTCGGTCTTTCCCAGACCATGGTCTCCAAAGCATCCCCAATTCACTCTATCCTGCTTTATTTTCCTCTTAGAATGAATTACTAGTATCTTCCTCATTTATATATATTGCGTGTGTTGTGGAGGGATGTGTTCTTTACCAGAGTGTAACTTCCATGAGAATGAGGTTCTCAGCCATATTACTCTATTAGTTATCTATTATTGCTTGACAAGTTATCCCAAAATCTAGTAGCTTAAAAAAACAAACATTTATTATCTCACAGTTTCTGTGGGCCAGGAATCTGTGTGCAGCATAACTAGGTGCTTCTAGGTCAAAGTTCAAAGTCCTTCATGAGGTTGTAATCAACCTGTCAGCCAGGGCTGTGGTTTGAACTGAAAACCACATTCTAAATTCACTTGGTTGGTTGTTGGCAGGTCTTAGTCCTTTGCCAGGTGGGTGTCTCCACAGGGCTGCCTCATGACATGGCATTTGGCTCTCCCCAGAGTAACACAGGAGACAGTGAGAGAGGCATTCAAGATGAAAGCTACAGTCTTTTTTTAATCTTAATCTTGGAAGTTACATTCCATCATTTTTGTCTTTTTTACAAATAAGTCACCAGTTCTAGTTAATACTAAAGGAGAGGGAATTACACAAGGGGGTGGGATATAGAATGTGGAGATTATTGGCGGCCAGTTTAGGAGTTGCCTACCACCACCATCTACCACTGTACTCTCAGTGTGCAGAACAATTCCTGGAATTTAATAAGTGAATGAATAAAAAATGAATCTCCCATGGATTAGTACTGGAACCTGTCCTAATTCAACATCTTACCAATAATGAAGAAAAGTAGTGAACAAAAACTCCTCAAAGTAGTGACATTGAGCCATTCAAACCAAAGAGATAATCAGTCAGAAAATCAGGCCACGTGAGTAAGCAAAAAGTAGTAATACAGTCTCAGTTTCTTCATCTGAAAAATATAGAAAGTAGTTGTACATGTTGGAGATTTACTGAGGTAACTCATATGGAATAGTTAATATAGGGCCTCACAAGTCAAAGGCACGGGATAAATATAAGTTATTATTCTTAGTGAGAATAAAAGCAAGGCAAGCCCTTTGGGAAAAAATAACTGAAATTATATTTTTAAGATGATTTGAGATACAGTCAAAAAAGTATCTATAAATTGCTTTGAACTGTTTACTAATGATATTAGCTTAATATGAACCTGTAGCCAAAAAGACTAATAAAATGTTGGGACTCATCACATGTACTGAAAACAAGCTAGAAAGGTTTTCCTATTTTTATGTAAAATTATGACATATTTGAATGTATGTAATGATGTATTTCTAGTCTGTACAATCCATGACAGCTCAAACGGAGAGAGCTGTGTGCAGTTTTGGAATTGAAAGATCCACAGTATGACTTGGGGTTAAAGTGTCCGAAAACTTAAAGGAAGGGCACTGAACCTGGTCTATTACATAATGGGATTATGGAAGTTATGGACAGGATAAGCACATAATTATTCATGAAATCCTAAAATATTACTACTATAGGACAAAGTTCAAGTTTGGAAAAGTAAAAACAGAGTCAGAGGAGAGGGTGTGGAGAAAAGGGAACCCTCTTGCACTGTTGGTGGGAATGTAAATTGATACAGCCACTATGGAGAACAGTATGGAGGTTCCTTAGAAAACTAAAAATAGAACTGCCATATGACGCAGCAATCCCACTACTGGGCATATACCCCGAGAAAACCATAATTCAAAAAGAGTCATGTACCAAAATGTTCATTGCAGCTCTATTTCAATAGCCAGGACATGGAAACAACCTAAGTGTCCATCATCAGATGAATGGATAAAGAAGATGTGGCACATATATACAACGGAATATTACTCAGCCATAAGAAGAAATGAAATTGAGTTATTTGTAGTGAGGTGGATGGACCTAGAGTCTGTCATAGAGAGTGAAGTAAGTCAGAAAGAGAAAAACAAATACCGTATGCTAACACGTATATATGGAATCTAAGAAAAAAAAAATGGCCATGAAGAACCTAGGGGCAAGATGAGAATAAAGACACAGACCTACTAGAGAATGGACTTGAGGATATGGGGAGGGGAAAGGGTAAGCTGTGACAAAGTGAGAGAGTGGCATGGACATATATACACTACCAAATGTAAGGTAGATAGCTAGTGGGAAGCAGCCACATAGCACAGGGAGATCAGTTGGGTGCTTTGTGACCACCTAGAGGGGTGGGATAGGGAGGGTGGAAGGGAGGGAGATGCAAGAGGGAAGAGATATGGGAACATATGTATATGTATAACTGATTCACTTTGTCATAAAGCAGAAACTAACACACCATTGTAAAGCAATTATACTCCAATAAAGATGTTAAAAAAAAAAGTCAGAGAATGAAATACTCTTCAGTATTTTAAAGAATACCTCCCTTGAAAGGTAGCAAGGATTTACAGATTAACTAGGTAGTTGGAGAACTTTCATGGAAGATATACCAAAATAGATTACAGTGTATTTATATTTGAGGTTGTCCTCATGGAAGAAAATCAAATGTCTTTCAACCTATATATTGATGTCTCCTTTTGCAACCAAATAAGCAGGATGGATCATAGCTTTGATGAAGCTATTCCAAAAGCATAAGCAGCATTCCTTTAAGATGTTATCATTCCTGCCTATTAGCAACAGAGTGACAGTCACTGTTCTACTGCTGGTCTCCATGGAGAATCAGCATTAACTAGCCATTTGCAAATATCTCTGTATATTTGTAACTTTAGCTTTCTGCACTCTGACTACCCTAAATTCCAAAGATATACCTACTGTTTTGAGAGCAAAACAGTTCCTCTGATACCGAGTCTTGAGTCTCGTGGGTTGAATGCTGGCTCTCTAAAAGATATGCCCACATCTCAATCCCCAGAAGCTGGGAGTGTGGTTTTATATGGAAAAAGGGTTTTTGCTGATCTAATTAGGTTAAGGATCTCTAGATGAGATCATCCTGGATTATCCAAGTTTGTCACCCTGGATTATCCTAAATACAATGACATGCGTTTATAAGAGACAGAGGAGAAGACAGAGACACAAAGGGAAGGCCATGTGAAGAAGGAAGCATAGACTGCAGTTATATAGAGCTGCAAGCCAAGGAATGCCTGGAACCACCAGAAGCTGGAAGAGCAAGTAATTCTCCCCTAGAGCCTTCAGAGTGGGTGTGGCCCTGCTGATTCCTTGATTTCAGATTTCTGACTTCTGGCCTCCAGAGCTGTGAGAGACAACTTCTGTTGTTTTAAGCCATCAAGTTTGTGGCAATATGTTAGAGCGCATATTACCCTAGGAAACTGATATACCTAGAACAAGTAATTGCTTTGCAGAGAGGTAATGGAATGGATTAGAAAGAACATTTAAGCAAGATAGACTCAGATTTTAAACCTAGATTTTCTCTGTATAAGTTGTGTGATGTAAAAATGGAAGTCACTTTAAATCTCTGATGTTCAGGCTTTTCATTTGTAAAATCATGGTAAGCTCTCATTGTAGGATCACTGTGGGATATGGAGGTATGAAAATACCTCACTTTCTGTAAGCATTACAACAGCAGAATATTATTCTGATCAATATTCAATACTCAGCCTATTAATAATAAATTCAAAAATGTGCCACATATCTATAAAAATTAAAAACAGTTGTTTTCCTTGAGAATCAACATTTTAGCAATTAGAGCATAAGGGATTGATTAATGTGGAAACTGGTTGTGCAATACCAAATGTTTTGACAAATCTTTATTTCAAACTTACTATTCATGCCATTTTAAGCAACCTCCTCGGTTGTCAGTGGAACCATATTCAGTCAGGTTCCTTTACTGTCTCATTTTTAATACCCTCCCTAGTTTCTTATAGACAAATAATGGAAAGTAATGCCAGAGTATTACTGGAAAATATTTGCATCTAGCTTGGGCTTAAGACAGCCAGATAAGAAACAAAGACTGTGATAACAGAATTTTCCTAAATGTTAGTCTAAGAAAATTAACAACAGCATAATAATCTCTAGGACAAAGTTGTCAAATTCATACCAACCGTGAACACCTTTGGTTATCCCTGACATTAAGGAAGACAAAAAAATAAAAGGAGATCTAACAATAAGTTTCCTAGAGGGACAATATAGGAATCAGGCAGTTTGGGTATTTCATATTCTGGAATAACTCCTTAATACCAGAAAATTGAGACTCTAGTGAAAGCTATTGAAAATACACACAACAAAAGTGAAAAAAATTTTCAAGAATTGCTCTTTCTTACTTTTCTAAGGACAAACTTGGCAAACATAATAAAAAATTAAAAAATTAAAGTGAAAAATATAATAGATTAGCTATACTGTTACTTGTGGCTGTTAAAACTTATTTTCTCTGTATAAGTTGTGTGATGTAAAATTTATTTATTTATTTATTTATTTATTTATTTATTCATTCATTCTTTCATTCTTTCACTCATTCATTCTCTCAACAAATATTTATTAAATGCCCCATCAATACCAGGCATTATGTTAGGTGCTAGAGATACAGCCTTGAATGAGATATCCATTCCCTATCTTAAAGGAGATTTGGATAAAATAATCAATTAAAATAAGGCACACATTATAGGAGTACAATGTAAGGCAACCCTAATTAGTTGGGGAATGAGGGAAGGCATCCAAAGAAAATGAGCTTTAAGTTGAGACTTGCTAAGTTATTTCAGTAAGGGGGATAAGAGAAAAATCGAGACTTATTCCAAACGAAGGGGAGGACAAAGACCAGAAATAGGAGTGAGGTGTGCATTGAAGGCATGAAAAGAAGTTCAGTATGATTGGAGCATAGAAAGCCAGGGAAAAAGTGATATAAGTCAGGCTGGAAGAGGAGACAGGGGCCAGATTTTAAGATTAAGGACATCAGGAGAACGTTGCAATAACTTAGGTGAGATAAAATGGTACCGTAAACTAGAATGGTAAGCTTTGATATGGAGAGGAATGAACAGATTTAAAACATACTTAGGAGGAAGATCAAGAGAACTTGGAGACTGAATGAACGTGGGGACAGTAGGGGATATGGAGAAGGTAAAGATAATGCCAGGTTTCTAATGTACGCAATTATGTTGCGACACTGAAGGTAAGGGCATGTCTGCAGGGAAGATTATGAGTTTCCTTTGGGATAGGTTGTTTGGGGTGTCTATGGGTAATCAAGAAAAGAAGTCTAGAAGGCAGTACTCAGAGATAAGTCTGGGTAGGAGAGAAAACTGTGGTGGCCATCCATATGAAGACACTAATTGAAGCTATGGGAGTAAATGAGATTGACCAGGAGTTCTATCCAAAGTGAAGAGAGAGCCTAACAGAGAGTCTTGAGAACAACAGTCTTTAATACTGCAAAGGTTAAAAGTAAGACTGCTGTTAAAGGACTTCGTAATTCCCCTTCATAACAAACCCTTGCTTTTCTATAGCAATTCAACACTTTCCCTTACATGCATTCTCCTTTTTGGAGAAAGCTTATTTCATAAGCTTGTTTAAGAGCCAAAAAGGAGAATGCATCTGTAAAGAATCAAGGTTCCAAGAAGTTAGGTCTGAGGTCACTGCACACCAATGTGAAGACTGCAACTTGAAACTTATTTCCAGTGTAGTTTTCTTTCCTTAACACTACTCTGCTCTCAAACATCAGCTGCTTACAGCTTTTTCCTTAATGCTAGCCTGGGCAATAGCCTACTTGGCATCGCTAAAGGTGTTAAGCTTTGTGTACATATCAATCAAAAACCTCTCCATCTAGAACTGCCCTAAGGACAGAAGGGTTAAACTGAAGCAAAATTATAAAGTAGGAGAACTATTTCTTAGAGCTTGGAGCTTCCTACCTTCTCTATCTCTATCTTTCCTTCTGTAAAAACATTTGTTCATTCACTCACCAAATAGTTACTAAGCTAGATACTTTTGAATACAGGAGTTAATAAATCACACCCAATCTCCACCTGCATGAATCATACACAATAGCAGGATGGCAGATGTAACAACTAAATATACTTAAAGTTAGGAAAGAGAGGAGTAAGGAGCTGGGGGAGCCATCAACAGGCAGACCCAAACTACCCTCAAGAGGCTGCGGAACACATCTTAGAACAAGTAACATTTACACTGAGACTTAAAGGACAGTTGAAGTCAACTATTTTGGCTGCTGTTGTAATGAGAAAAAGTGATCCTATCAATTAATTCAAAAAATGAAAATAGAAGCTTATAGGTTAATGGACTATCTTTTATATTTTTCAAAATGGAAATCCCAGAGTTTGCTATGCTTGATCCAAAAGAAAGAATCTCCTTAAATTGTGACATTCCTGGAATTGCACCATTCAAGTCTAAGAGATCGAGAACATTACTCACACACACCTCAACTCACACCAACTAGGCAGGCATTTAATTTCTCTCCTCCTGAGTCCAGATTTGAAGGCAAGGAAAGAATTTTAAATACATTTTCTTATTTAGTCCCCATGACTCTGAGTTATATTATTCATATTTTACAGAAGAGAAAATCATCTGAAATAGTAGGTAATCTGCCCAAGATTACAAGCCAGTAAATGGGTACTCAGAACATGAAATTAGTTGATTGGTTTTAAAGCATCTATTTGTTCTACCCCACACCACTGCTTTTGCCAAATAAGTGCTCTGTGCTAATGGGAAACTGTATGGGGGTTCTTTCAGCAAACAATAGAGATGCTTAAAAAATATTTCTAAATATACTAGCCTGACTACCCTATTTAAATTTACTATCCACCTACTCACCATACATAAGTCTCCATCTCTTTTGCCCTATTTTTAAAAAGAACTTTGTTAAAGTATAATTGAAAAACAATAAATTGCACAAATTTAAAGTGTACAATTTGATAAGTTTTGACACATTGACCAATGAAATCACTACCAAAATCAAGATAGTAAAATTATTCATCACCCCCAAAAGTTTCCTTATGCAACCACTGATCTACCTTCTGTCACTACACATTAGCTTATATTTTCCAGAATTTTATATAAATGCAATCTTATAGTATGCACTTGTTTTGTCTACTTTCACTCAGTATAATAATTTTGAGATCCACCATGTTGTAGTAGGTATCAATAAATTGCTCTTTTTATTGTTGAGCATACTCCATTGTATAGATATACTACAATTTGTGTATCCATATCCATTCACCTCTTTATGGACATTAGGCTGTTTATAATTTTTAGCTTATACAAATAAAGCTGCTATGAACATCTGTGTATAAGCCTTTACAAAGACATATACTTTCTTTTGTGTATATACATAGGAGAAGAATGACTGGATCACATGGGTGTATGTTTAACTTAAAAAAAACTGTCAGAATATTTTCCAAAGTGGCTGTACCATTTTGCTTTTCCATCAGTAATGTATGAGGGTTCTGGTTTCGCCACATCTTTGCCAATATTTGGTATTGTCAGTCTTTTTAATTTCAGCCATTGTAATAGGTGTGGAGTAGTATCTCATTGTGGTTTTAATTTACATTTCCCTAATGACTGATGATGCTGAACATCTTTCCATATGCTTATTTACCATCCCTTTATCTTCTTGGGAAAGTGTGCTCAACCACAACGAGCACATGCAGCTCAATATCAAAAAAACAAACAACCCACTCCAAAAATGGGCAGAAGCACTAAATAGACACTTCTCCAAAAAAGATATACAGATTGTCAACAAACACATGCAAGGATGCTCAACATCACTAATCATTGGAGAAATGCAAATCAAAACTACAATGAGGTATCACCTAACAGCAGTCAGAAGGGCCATCATCAAAAAATCTACAAACAATAAATGCTGGAGAGGGTGTAGAGAAAAGGGAACCCTCTTGCACTGTTGGTGGGAATGTAAATTGATACAGCCACTATGGAGAACAGTATGGAGGTTCCTTAAAAAACTAAAAACAGAACTGCCATATGACCCAGCAATCCCACTACTGGGCATATACCCTGAGAAAACCATAATTCAAAATGACTCATGTACCACAATGTTCATTGCAGCTCTATTTACAATAGCCAGGACATGGAAGCAACCTAAGTGTCCATCAACAGATGAATGGATAAAGAAGATGTGGCGCATATATAAAACGGAATATTACTCAGCCATAAAAGGAAATGAAATTGAGTTATTTGTAGTGAGGTGGATGGACCTAGAGACTGTCATACAGAGTGAAGTAAGTCAGGAAGAGAAAAATACTGTATGCTAACACATATATATGGAATCTAAAAAAAAAAAAAAAAAAAAAAAAAGGTTCTCAAGAACCTAGGGGCAGGACAGGAATAAAGATGCAGACGTAGAGAATGGACTTGAGGACACGGGGAGGGGGAAGGGTAAGCTGGGATGAAGTGAGAGAGTGTCATGGACTTATATATACTACCAAATGTAAAACAGCTAGCTAGTGGGAAGCAGCCGCATAGCACAGGGAGATCAGCTCGGTGCTTTGTTGACCACCTAGAGGGGTAGGATAGGGAGGGTGGGAGGGAGACGCAAGAGGGAGTAGATATGGGGATATATGTATATGTATAGCTGATTCACTTTGTTATAAAGCAGAAACTAACATGCCATTGTAAAGCAATTATACTCCAATAAAGATGTTTAAAAAAAACATATAAAAGAAAAAAACAAAACAAAACAAACAAAAAAAGAACAGAGAGTACTACTAAAGGTAATTAGGTAATTATATTTTTTAAAAAGAATATAAATGGATTTTTCTTCCTTCTCATAACTTATTTGAAAGCAATTTAATAAAATAATATGTATATGAAAAAAATAAAAAGATTGGGTCATATTATTATTGAATTTTGATATTTTTTAATATTTTCTGGCTACAAGTCCTTCATCAGATATATTCTTTACAAATATTTTCTTATAGTTTGTGGTTTGTCTTTTCATTGTCTTAATAATGTTTTCAAAGAGCAGAAGTTTTTACTTTTGATGAAGTTCAATTTATTCTTTTCTGGATCATGTGTAAATGGATAGTGCACTGATCATCTCCTAACATACTTCATGATTCACTTTTCATTGATGGATTCCAAGTGTCTAGAATGGTACCTAATACACAGTAGGTATTCAATGAACATTTGATTAATAAATAAAAATTTCAAGAAGTTAAAATGCAAATAGTGGAGACAGTTTGTAGACAACATAGAATATAAAGTAGTCTTAAGTGCAAAGGCATGTTCAATTCTTGTTATCTGATCGATCTAATACAAATGTTTATTGATATAAGTACCCAAATGTATTAAATTCTTTCAGTTAAAGAACCAGGTACTTTTTACCTGGAGACAAATTCTTTCTCCTCCAAAATATGAATTTGAGATTCTGTAGAACTTAAAGTAGTAACTCCCCTACCCATCTCCGTTCTCCACACCCCCAGTAACTCAAATCCTATATGAATCTTTGTAAATAAATTAAAGCTGATGAATTCTCAAAAACTCTAATCGTGCCAATTATAAATAAGCCTCAGGATGGATTTCAACCAGCAGCGTCCCCAAAACCATTATCTGAAACTCTAATCCATTATTTTTTCTTTCATAATTAATTTTTCTAAGTAGGTCAGTACTATTCATTTTATTTAAGTGCTGTTCCAGTAATCCCATTTTCTCAACAACCAAAGTCAACTATAACTATATCCATATTTTTAATTAAATATACCAAAAACATTCTTATATTATGCAAAACACTAAATTAGGCATAAAAGTTTTTTTTTTCTAATAAGTAATATGATAATGTACTATATTGGTCCTCAATTGCACATCTTGGCCATACAAATCTGGTAGAGTCTTATAAGCACCTCAAGGATTTCCAGATATATGGGTGCTTAAATAGGTATTTCCCACAAGAAAAAGCTTATTTTATTACATTTTAGCATCTAAATCACTAGGAACAATTACCAGAAATGTATATAAGTAAATAGATAGATAAACACATGATGTGGTAGACATACATATTATATGTTATATGTATAACTATATATACCTACATTTTGTGTGTGTGTGTGTGTGTGTAGAACATCAAAATTCAACTCACTGGAACACAGGAGATAAAATGGTCAAGCAGCCAACAGAATTTGTCACATTGATGGACTTTACTCCTAAGAGAGCTTCTCAGGTCCCCCTCACTCAGAGCTTACATGTTCTCCATTTAGATGCAATTCTAAAAACACTGGGATCTGCTTTCCTATCCTCAACAGATTAAATGTTGATAACTCAACAGTGTAGGTGGATTTGTGGTTGATACTAGCTGCAAGCAGCCTGACATGGGGAGAAATGAGAGCTCTGATAGAGCCCATCTAAGCAGTGTCCTGGTGGGGTCACCGAGGCCTGCTGGTTAGGAGGAAACTTAGTGGAAATGGGCGAAATTTCTGGGAGGAAGGGTCTGATGTTCTCAGAGGATGAAATACTCGAGACTCAGTGACAAGGTGATATGAATCCAATAGGAGACTCACAGCAAATAGAAATTCATTATTTTATTATTTAATGCAAGTTGCTTTTTAAATTATTCTTTCTCTATGAATTTTACCACCAGGTATTTGTGAATATTCTGAGTGAATTAATGCTTCCTGACTTATTAAAGCACTTTTGACACTATAAATTAGCTAACTCTTTCTTAAAAGATACTAAGAAGATAAGGCTTTGCATTTCCCATAAAGGAAAATAAAATCACCACAAGTATATCCATTACGAACCACTGAGGTATGAATTTAGGGAAAATTAGGATGAATATAGAATACTATCCTAACTTTCTGCAGTACTCCCTGAACTGTCACCAGAGTTCTTAATTCAAATATGTACTCTTGATCTAAAAATATGCTAGCCCAAGAAACTGAATGATTACCCCTCAGCTGAAAGCATATTTAGTGATCTGAGATAGGAGAAATTTCATTTCAGTCAAGCAAATGGTTTTGGTTTTCCAACCAAAGGAAGGCTTCATCATGTGCGAGCCATCATTATAATGGAATGTGACAGAATTTTTTTAAACAGATGTATTTTAACGTAGATCTCTAATAAGGGCTATTTTTCATAGTAGTCATCCTGGTAGCAACTTACTCCAGGGTTACTGTCAATACTTGGAAGTTGGGGCATTGTCTTTAGAATTAGTTCCTGAAAAAAAACAGTCTTTTTGCTTCATAGTTACCCTTTCTCTACCACCACATGCCCCTGATTACCTTACTACGAATGTGCCTCACTTACACTGATCAGCAAAGAGCCTCCTCCTGGGATTGGTATCATGGCCTACTTATCCTGGGCTTTGCTGAGGGTTAGGGGTTTATGGGAATTAAGAGTCTATTTTTGGCCACCACATCTGTGTGGCATACCAAACTCCTTTGGCCAAAAAAGCAATATAAAATTGAGATTACCAAGGGCCCTATTCCTGGGACTAGAGAATGAGAAAAATTCTCCACGACAAAATAGAGGACTTTTAGGAATCACTTTTCATCTGAAGTTCATGTGTGCATGTTTCCGGCTTGGCTCTTAATTGATCTGCTCTTCCAGTATCTGCTGCCTGTAATCTGAAGGAAAACTCTGACCTCACCAAGAAGGTTGTCATAGAGTAACACGGTAAATAAAGTATAATGAGTTAATTTGAGCACCTAGTCTAGGGTTCTATGTACCCTGTGGGTCTTCAGTAAGAATTTGTTAATTATGTCTGACTCACTTTCAATGTGAATAAGCCACATACATATTGCTATTAAAATAAAACAAGCAACACAAATACTTTCTAACTTCCCGGAAGTGGAAGTAAAGTAGCGAATTGGAAGAACCACTCTCACCCTTCCTAATCCCCACTCCCTGCAAACCAATTCAAAGGAAGAAAAGAATATAAAGGGGAAAATGAACATAAGAAAAACAATTAGCCATTGCAGTCTGCAAAGCCTGTAACGTTATCTAGAATGACAGCATAGCCATTGTTCATGCTGCCAGAGCCCTGCATGTTTGCTAGCTCACCCGAGGTCCTGGGAGAATAATAAACTAAGCAGATTAGATGTAGACTGATGCCTCCATTCCACCACCACCTCACACAACAAGCACACTGTTCTGAGTGTCTGAACACATGCAGGCAGGTAAACCCAGAGAATGGGCACTCCATGTTGGCGGGAGGGGAAGAGGCTGCCAACAAACAGGGCCTGTTTATTATTTAACAGTTGGTACTGCTAGAGGCCTGGCACTGCTATAGAGCACTCTCTGTTTCAGTGCAAGTCAGCCTGATTATGAGAGCGTGTGAGCCAAATCGTGTTTACCATAGTCTGTGAGAACCTCAGTGCCCCCAACAGACATGGAAATTCTTACAATAGCTCTCATCCAAACAGAGAACATCATTCCTGAGATGGAGGTAAAGGGCTTTGTGTGCTTAAATCTTGTCTGATCATCTGCTCAGTGTCTCTACGTGTACTTGCTTTTCTCCTGCTTAAGACTAGTCATTCCTCTTTAATGACATATTCCTCTGCTTTTGCTTACTCTACTTCAGGACCTAAATCAACCAAATAATGGGTGAATCACCCATCTACTAATAGTGCTGATGCTGTCTTGCACGCTTTGGCTTTCCAGCAAAAGAATCTGCTGCCCAGGACAGCTACCTCCTGCTTCACCAGAACTGCCTCTGCAGTGAGTCTCTTCTCTGCCAACGTGGGCCACAGGTGGATGCCTTCCTACAAATCCAATCAGCAGGATAATGCACGACTATCACAAGAGTGGACCTTAATGACAAAGAGCCCTGCTTAGATGGTCACCCCATTAACTTTGATTTGATTATTCTGCCCCAGCAGAACACTTGGCTTTATAACCACAGGTGGCACCAGCCCAACATAAAACCTGTAGAGAAAGTAGTCTGGTTCATAGATTTTCAAAATGTTAAATATGATATAAAATACAAAAATCGTAAGTATCGAGATAGTCCCTGGCTCCCTAGGAAAGCTCCAACTTCTTTTAAAAAATAAAAAAGTTCAGAGCACATGAAACAATCATGATAACTAGGCAACACAGATCATCTAATCATTTCCTTTGAAATTCAACATAAATCAACCACTCTTTTAAGTGTAAGAATCTTGGCTTTTATCTTCAATACCAAGGCAGCTTTTGATATTATGTGAATTTATTCTATACAACTGTTTATAAATTTGAGATAAAACTAAATATATAAACTAAATCCATATAAACTAAATCAATATTTTGAAACTTAATTGTACCTTCGATACACTATGATCATGTGTAAATCACCAAAATGCTTTCTACCAATAAAGATAGAGGCATAACAAACTATATTGTCTTACCTGAAATAATGTATATTAATTTTTGTCAATTTTCTAATTGACAGTTGATATTTACATGCTGCAATATCAAAATACTGTTTGTTTTTCCTTAATAATCTTTCAAGTTTAAATGCCACTCAAAGAAAACAAAATATGCTAAGTATAGTTAAATAAAGTCATAATTTTATATTTTTCATTTTATTATGTTTTCAAAGAAAGTACTTGTCCTTAGGTCATAGATCATATACACATACATAGTGAATAAAACTACAACAACAGAGAAGGTATGAAAAAATAATTCCTTGTTTAGGATAAAGTTAATTCCTAATTTAATCATTTCCTCTACTGATCAGAGATGCTTCATAAACAGCCCCAAATTAAGGAAGTCAATTCTAAAATGAAGGGGCTTCTCCCAAAGCATTCTGCATATAATAATGTTCATAACTACTAGTTAATAGCAGAGCAATGGATCCGATTATAGGTTCACAAAGGGAAAGGTGCTATTTCAGCCATGACAAAAATATGGACAGGGATTTTTCACAATGAGTAGATTAAAGACAATGACATGTGTTTATCTTTGTGCTAAAATACTTCACAGCTAGAAAGAGACATTAGTAACAGTTCACACTTGTCGAGAGCTTACTATGTGCTAGATACTCTTTTAAGAGCTTTATATGAATGTACTCATTCAATCCTTACAACAACCAAATAAACATGTACTATTATTTCCTCCATTTACAGAGGAGGAAACTGAGGCACAGAGAGGTTAAGTAACTTGCCTGAGGCAGAGTCTAATAATAATCACTGTGTTGAGCTTTTCATAGTGCTGATCATTCCATCTGAGGTCCATGTCTAATTTAAAGATATGTGGTTCCAGAGGCTGTAAACGTTAGAGCTAAAGCAATTTAAAATGATCTAGTGCATGGTTCTAGAATCCCAGGTTGGAGGAGGAGGTTTGGAAAGACTGTGAAACCTCAAAATTTTGTGGATAGATATACTTTTCTGAGAAAAGAATATGAACCATGAAGCTAGTCTAAATCTCTCAATTGAGAGATTAAGGAAATAAAGCCATGGAGCAATGCATGTAAATGTTACATATTATAAGAAAAAAATAGAAGAACCAAGCTTAGAAACCAGGGCTCCTGTCATTACCTTCTCAGCCCTAATGCCCTCAGGTGACTGGCCTTCCATGGCAGAAGAAACCTGAGCGAATGACACAGAGACTTTACCTCTGCCAGTTTCCCATAACTCAGTAAAGCAAAACAAGGAGACAAGAAGAACAGAAACTCTAGCGGAGTCTGTTCTTGGATACTCAATGCTAATGGAAAAAAGGTGGAACATTTAAGAGATAAGAAGAAAAAAATTCTCTAAATTTCTTTTTATTTCTCTTGGCTCTCTTAATGGTAGTTTATGTTTACCCAGAAATCATCTATTGTGTCCACATTTTTCAAATTTATATGTAAAGTATTCATAATAATTATTTTAACTTCTTCTATTTCTATGGTTACTTCCCTTCCCGTATTTCTAATTTTGTGCATTTGTAGGCTTTCTCATTTGGTGATTAAATCATGGAATGTTGATTTATTTATTGTTTTGTCATTCTCTTTGTAAAACCCAATTCTAATTTATTAGCGGCTCTTTTTCTGTTCTCTAATTCATTAATTTCCGGTTTTATTTTTTATCAATTTTTTCTTTCTGCTTTGCAGATTTTTTTTTCTTTTAACAAACTTCCTGAGATGAATGCTAGTATGTTTATAATTATTTTTCCCTGAAATGTTAATATCTAAAGCCATGGATTTTCCTCTGAACACTGCTCTAACTATACCCATATGTGCTTATTTTCTGTAAATTCTGTAATCTTTGTTTAATTGAAAAAATGGATTTTAAAAGTTTAAAGTTTACCAAGAGATAATAGTTTTAATTTTACTTCTCAATAATAAACTATATTTGTAATAGATGACTTTAGTTTTATACTTATTGCTTTAAAATATATTCTTGATCTTAATTCTGCCATCTTATTTTATATTATTTTAAAAATCACTTCCTTTCTTTTCTCTGATTTGCTTCATTACTGTATTTCTATCCTAACAGTTTGGAAGTTTTATCTTAGTTTGTTAATTCTTCTATTGCAGTGTTTCTCAAACCTACAGGCTTTATTTAAAACACAGATTCCAATTCTCATCCCTCTCCATCAAAAGATTCAGTAGGTCTGTACTGAGATACTGGGTATTTTTTTAAAGGATTTTATAATACTCATTCTGATGGTCTGATGACCACATCTTGAGTACACTGTTTTAATGGTTAACTTTATACATTTTAATAATGGAGTTGAAGTCCTATTTTTGATTTCATGACTTTATAATACAACTTTGGATTATCTAAAAAATTACTCTAAAAATCATGAAAATACTCCCCTACACTTCCTTTTGTGCTCCACTCTCTCTTTCCTCTCACGACTGGACTTTGATTCAATTGTTACTTTTAATTCTTCTTATTATTTTTATAGCTTTAAATAATGCATCTACATCTGTGTTACTTAGTTCGCCAAATTTAGACAGTATTGATCCCTCATTCCCAGCTATGAAACACAGGTGAATGAATCCACACTTGCCTCCTATTATTTCCTCTTTACCTTTCAAACCTCTCAGGTTCTGTCATGTTATTATTTCTATATCATCAAGGTTTACACCATGTACATTCTATTCTGTAACATCCTCCCCTCCCTACCCACATTGTTTAGTCATAAGTCTATTTTTAAGTTGATTTGAGATTCACTAATGTTTATTTATCATGGCTTCTCTTAATATTTTGGTAGCCTAAACTCATCACTAAAATTTTGCTGTTTTGCCTGTTTACCAGAATAGTTCATGGTGTTACAGACTCTTGAGTACTTGCATTTTAAAATTTTGAGGCAAATCCAGTCTCTCACCTTTTGATATTTTTCATATATGCTTTTCAGGTATATTTCTTCAGCCAGGAATTTCTGTAATTTCATCAAGATGGATCTCAGTGCTTATTGCTCAGCACCATGATTTTCCTAGGATACAGTGTGCCCTTTTCAGTATAAAAATTCAGGACTATTTCCAGAAAAATTTTATTCTATTATACATTGAAATTGTTTTCCATTTGTTCTGTTCTTTTTTTTCCTTCACAAATATCAGTTGTCCCAATTATTCCTTTGCCTTCCAAAGGTGTAACATAAAATTTTGTTTATTCAATTTTAACAGCTAACACATTTACATGATTCCAAAATACAAATGTATGAAATGATACACAGTACAAAGTCTACCTTTCATCCTGTTTTCCATCCACCCAGTTCTTATACCATCCTCTGACAGGTAACTACTGCTATTAGTTTGTTGCTTTTCAAAAAACAGATATGCCACTAAAAACAAAATATATTCTTTGTATGTATGTTTTTATATAATACACGCTGCTCTACATCTTGCATTTTTCACTTAAAATATGTATATTGAATGGAAATCCAATAGTTCATTAGCCTAAGCCTCTTTTGACAAACATTTAGATTGTTTCCAATATTTCCAACAACAACCAATGCTGTAGTGAATAATCTTATGTATATATTATTTTACTCATGTGGAATAAGTTCTTAAAGCCAGAATTGATGGGTTAAGGAGCATATGTACTTGTTATTTTGGTAGATATAAAATTTATTCTCCCTTTGAAGTTGTTTATTTTTGGCATTTTGATAGATGAAAATGCATCTGGGTGTTTTTCTAATTTGCATTTCTCTTATCATGAATATTTTAATCTTTATTTATCTTATTATGTATGAGTTGAATATATATTAATATGTTTAAGAGCCATTTGAATGTTTTGTGCCAGTTTTCCTATTGAGTTGTTGGTCTTCTTCCTTATCAATTTGCAGGAGCTCTGATTTATTAGGGAGATAATATTTTTATTTGAGATATGAGTTGCCAATCATAATTATCACTTTCTCACATCATTTAAAAACTATTTTTAAGGTTTTTTTTTTCTCATTCACAATTCTAGTGGTATTGTTAGAAGTTCTTTCCTTCTGCTACTTTCTATATCTAACATGGCTTTTAGTTCTAAAAGTTTTATTTTTCTCTTCCATTTCTTTCCTGTTCTCTCATAGGTCATTTTATTTCTCTTTTTGTTGTTTTACTTCTTTAATCCTGTATATCTAATCTTTGACCTCTTATTTTTAAAAAAAACTACAGTTTCTTCTATTTCTTTGCTACTATGGAGAAAATATATTATTTTCTGGTATAACTCTTTTTCTGGTATATATCTTGATCTGCTTTTCCTTATGTCACTTTTGCTTTAAATTAGCTAAGAATGGGTCCAATGCTGGTTCCTTTCTGATTATTTCTCATTTTTCAATCAGCCAATTTTATCAGCTTTTTGCTGAATAGAAGAGGCTGGAGGAGTGAATTGGGGAGGTATGGAGTTTCATTTTGGTGCCATGTTTGCTGGCACATTATATCTTTTCTCTCCAGCTCTGCTATGCACACTGTTCAAGGAATATGCCTCTGCTCAGTAACTTCCCCATTTGGATTGATGGGAGCCCTAAAGGACTTGCATGGAGTCCTATATGTTACAGACCTTGCTGGTCATAATTTAATGTTTCTTTTTCTTCTCCTAAATGTGGTCAACATGGCAAAAGCTAATATGGGTTACTATCTCCACCTTGCCACCCTCACATCCTGGTCTGGTACATGTGGCAGGTTGGTACCATTCCTTTCACTGCCAGCTTCTCTGTTGACCTGTATTGTAGAATAGGGCTCAGGGCCGCATCCACAGACCACCTAGAGCCTAGACTTCCCTGTTCCATGTAAGTAACAGTAGCATGTGTCCCTCAGAGTCATTCCATCTACTTTGCAGGTTCTGGCTACCCCATATGTTTAACACACTCTCTATATCCCCCTTAACTTGGTCTAAATTTCATAGTATTCCATGGTTTGTGATTTGGGATTGTGCCTGTCTTCTAAAAGAAGAGGGGTTTTATGTGTCTCATTTTTGTTTGCTTATTTATTTGTTTGATTGCCTATTTGGTTTTTGCATAAGAAGGTATGACGTAGAATTGAATTTATCATCTATGTCCTCTTAATTGGTGGAAAGAGAACTTCATTTATTAGCTCCTCTTCAACTCTTCCCTCAATTAAGTGCTTTGCCATTCCTGTCCCTAAAACTGGACTAACCCACTATAAGGTGTCAACTAAGTATTTACATTAGTTGACCATTGTATGGCTCCCATCATAAGCGTATTTGCAATAGGGGACTTTAAACCTTAGACCAAACCTTAGACTTCCAGATGAAGCTATGAAATGAAGCTATGGTTGTAGAATGACAAGTAATATGGAAGATGTGGGGAAGAAGTTAGAGGACCACAATTAGTATCTGCAAAATTACCTTATGTGGGTGATTGACAGATATGTTTGAGTTGCTTTAATCTCTAGAATTTGCTACTGCAATGCCTCATTTTTTCTACAATAAGAGAATAAAAGGAGAAAATAAGTAAATTTTCTAGTTAACTAAACAATTTTCTTTTAAACATTAAGGTGGAAATCTTTATAATTATTTCCAATTTTCTAAAGAAATGACTTGATATAGTGAAAGTATACTGGCGTGAGAAGTTCTGAATTCTTACACTCTGTCTGCCATGTATTATTAATAAAACTTTGGCAAATCATTTAACCTACTCAAGCCTCAGTTCCCCCATCTGTAAAATGGGAAAAGGAATACTCCTTTTCTTACCATATAGGTTTTCTGTAAATGAAATAATATATATCAAAATGCTTTGTAAACTAATAAACAACAAAAAAAGTAAAAGCTTCTTAATAATAAAAGATAATCCAGATAAAAATAAGGTATTATGATACTGCCAAAGATAATACAGACATATGGGTCAGTTTATCCTATACAACATGATATGCTTTTGTGACCCTTTTGTGTGCTTTTTCTAATTGTTCAGCTAAGCTCTGAACTGCCATTTCACTTCTCATTGCTTTCAGTGAGTCTGCCTCTAGGAATAAAACTTCCTCTTCCCCTGCTTCCTCTTCCACAGTACGTTTATATAGTTCTTGTGTATTTTTTATGTTTTTTTATTGCCTCAAGTCTGCTGTGAAAGATAGTATAGAGTAATGAAAAGGGAAAGAAGCTCTGAAGTCAGACAGACCTGGTTGAATCCTGGCTCTCTGTTCTTGTGCACTTTATTTAACATCCCTGAATCTATTTCCTCATTCCCAAAATGCATGTTATAAGTATTGTTATGAGAAAAAAATTGTATCGTATCTACATAAGGTTTGGTACATAATATGCATTTTTAAAATCAGAGATAATCTGAAGGACTATGTAATATGTAAAGTTCTTGGGTTTCATCAAATCTCATTTGCCTTCTTAAAAGCATATTTTGTCTATTTCTACGTTCTTAATTGAGGTTTTAAGACAGTTGACAACTGATATATTGCAATACTTTGATCAACAGCTTTTTTTTTTCATGAACCATTTCACTTTTTTCTAAATGCCACTATAGAATCTACTTTTCCTTAAGATCTACTTTTTATTGATATCCTTTACTCATCTTACAGTTCCAACAGCTTCTCTGTTTCAATTAACTTCTTTTCGTCTTAAGTAACTTTTTTTCTCTTGTGTAAAATAATATATCCCACTCGTAAACCTTCAGGACAGAGACCATATTATCTTTGTTCACAATGCTCTGAATATTATGTAAAAACAATACCACTATTAAGTAATGATTATGTATGTGAATATTATGGCTTCTATGAATTTACCCACTCTGAACTCATACCTAGAAGGTCACAGAATATTATTATATGGCACTTACATAATCCTTTATCATTTTGCAAACATCTCATAATCATTTAACGGAAGTCTTCAAACCACTAGAATAGGTTGATCTTGTCATTACTGTTGCTGAGAAGAGGAAACAAAGATGAAATGATAAAAACTTGTCAGATATCACATCTCATGCTATTAGGAAAAGTAGGATGAGCACTCAGTCTCTTATTCTCTTATCTGCTGATATCCATTGAGCTAGAGTTATCTTAGCATCAGAAGAAGAAATAAATCTATTCATTTCCAAGTATCATTATTTGGAAAGGATCTGTTCAGTTTTAAAGGGTGGTTTTCTTTATTTTCAAAATAAATAAAAGGCAAATCCCAGTGATTTGGGGCGGGAAGGGAGGCAGGAAAACCCACAATCTAGGGCCAGAGAACAGGAAGGAGGTAAAATTGGTGGTGAGTGAATCCTCAGGCCATCATCACATGGGAGAAGTATTTAAAAAGCAAGGCCACTGTCTTTCCTCATCTGAGGTTTCCTCCAGAACCCTGTAGGAGAGGAAGACATACTGCTGTGCCTTCATTTGGGGAGCAGCAGGACAAGGCAGTATCTCCTCAGCCAAAAGAACCCCTTCCTGACAGCTGTAGGGATAAATGTTTGTGCCACTAGGGCCCTCAGAAAATTATTCCCTAAAGTCACTATTGTTGTCAGTCAAAAAAACCCAAAAAACAAAAACCAAATAAACCCAAAACAGCTTCAAAGAGAAAACAATGTGGAGAGAGTAAATAAGAGTAAATAACATACAAAATTTGATGTGACCTTCCTAGCAATTTTATGGGTTTAGGGTAAAGAGTAGAAAACACTCTGAGTTGGGATTTAGAAGTCCTGATTTTAGCTTGAGCAGTTTCACTGTCTAGCTGTGTGACATCAGACAAGTGGCTTAACCTCTCTGGACCTATGATCCTTCATATTTAAAACGAGGGGGTTGGTTAATAAGTAATGTCTAAGAGTCCTTCTAGAGATCAAAATTCCCCAATTTATAATAGTAATAATTAAGATTTTACAGTGCTTTACCATCCACAAATGGTTTCCACATACATTATCTAATTTGATTCTTGTGCCAGTTCTGAGGTAGTAATATTATGAGTATGCCCATTTTAGAGGAGAGATTCAGAAACCACAAAATGGCAGAGTTGGCACTGAACAGATGTTCCCAAGAGGAAAATACCCCTTCAGCAAAAGAAGTAGCTAATGCTAACAAGGATAAGTAACAGCAGATAATTTAGTCTGTGAGCTCTTGTTTAGGGGCGCAACAGAATTTCTAGATGCTACATTGGGGCAATGATAACCCACCCTGTGGGATGGTATCTGATGATGTATTTATCAAAAAAAACTAATAAAAAGAAAATTAAAAAAAGATACAATAATTGTTACTGCACTACACCCTAATGAATTATTGTGTTCAAGGTTCCTACAAAAAAAAAGTAATATTATACTCGGCTTATGTTTTAATTGATTTATTAATATTTTATCACAGGAATGTAATTTAAGCTCCTCATGATTTAGATCTCATAAACCTTTAGCATTTTGCAAATTCAAATTCCAATTTAAAGCCAGGGTGAGCAATTAACTTTTCTATCATCTTGTCAGGGGAGAAGGTTCGTGTTTAATTTGAGACAAAGTGACAGAAATATATATACACTGTATGTATTACTCCAATTTAATTTATGAGTCAGCACCATCCACCTTCAAAATGTAGATTTAATAGAAGGGGAGGAAGAAAAGGCCGTGCTGTCATGATAGGGCTGTGATATCTGCCCTGAATTTCTTATAAAAAAAAAAAAGTCCCTGGTTTGTTGAGATACCAGGCTAGATTGATTGCAGGCCTATTTCCAATTCTTTTGTTTTAAATCCAGTTACTAATTCTTTGCTCACAGAGAACACAATCTCATGGATATCATGGGGAGCTCCTACCCCCCCACTTCTACCTCTGCTCCTACCCAGTTCTCGGTTTCACGTAGAGCTGCCCCTCCAGGTTTATCCTAAATCTAGGCAAGTGAGATAAACTATGGAAAATATCTCCTCCAGGTCACTTCTTCATCCCCTTTCTCATTTTCCAAAGCAATCTTTTAAATACTCTCCACCTAAAACAAGCAAGCAAACAAAAAGCCTCCTCCCAACTTTATATTCTAATTTACAGGATACACGTGGCAGGTTAAAACCGTGGCACTTTCCAGTGATCCTTTACAAAATATTTAAGGACAGGATCAGAAGAAATGAGCTCAGACCACAGAAGGCAGTCAGGTGAACAGAAGGGAAGTACTTCCCTTTAGTGGTAGTTAAACACTGGAACAGGGCTGCAGAGAGAGGTTAAGGAATTCTTCCTAGCTGGGTTATCCTATAATTCACCAAAGGCTCACAATGCTCTATGCTGATGAGATGAGTTACATGACATCTCCTCCCTGGTTCAATCAAAGGGAAGCAATTTACATCTCAAACCAGTTCTCTCATCAGTGGGACATAAAAACTGCAGAAAAGAGACACAGCAAATGTGCTTATTTATACAGCATCAACTCAGTTGCCACTGTTCTTTATTATTTTCCTTCACTCCCTCCTCCCTTGTATGGTGGCCATTTTTAATAGGATGCTTTAAATTCTAAAGTGAGAAAAACACAGAACTAAGAACAATTCAGGACCAAAATTAACTAAAGATTTCTCATGATTCTGACAATCACTGGTCCTTGTGGTATTAGGCCAGTCCCTTTGTTCCATTTAAAAATAAAATTGGATTCCCTCTGCACACCACAAGAAGGGAATTAGAAGATGGTTAATGGAAAGCTCTGGAAGGTAGCCTGGCAAATGTTTATTCACTTTCCAGGCATACAATGCTGTTCTACATAAGTGAATGCAGTGCATTTGTCAAAGAAAGGCTATGTTGAATGAGTGTGAGGTCGTCATTCATAAAACGAGCTTATTTTACTAATAGAGTCTATTAATCACAGCTTAATTATGTCAGATGTTTTGCACTTGCACACGACAGTGAAAATCGCCAAAAATGCATTTACCGCACCTGCTTAAATGCAGTCATATCCCAAAAAACTATTCCAGGGAAGGGGAAACAGCTCCTACAGACATGGCTTTTAGGCAGAATATGGGATTATGGCAGAGGGGTTTAAATACATGAGGTAAAAATGGTAATCATATTCATCAAGTACACAAAGAAGTAAAAACAAGAAGCTCTAGATAATTCTTTTTAGTGGACTCACTAAAATAACAATAACATCTTGATGAAGAGAACATGATTGTCGAAAGCTTGTCCATTTTACATTTTCTCTTTACATGGTGCAATAAAAAGGGAGCACCTGCAGTTTCTACTTGTGGGTTATTTTTTTTTTCTTCTTCTGATGTTAAAGGAAATCATGGGACATCGTATTTGCTTTAGGAGCTACTAGTCTAATCTCAAGTACACTCTCCCTCCCATAAAGTTACATTTGAGCTCTCTAGGAATACCTGTGCAGTGCAGAGAGGTTCTACAGCCTACAAAGTACAGTCTTTGCTTCACACGCTTTTTCTTCATTCAAACACACCAGCCCTTTATCACTTTGGACATTCAGCTAAAACAGATTTCTCTGTCATGAACAGTTTTAGACAAATTAGACCAAAATATCTTGTAATTTCCATTACTTGGTAGCATCTATTTTACATCATCTCACTATAGTTCCACTATAGTTGTGGTGCCCTAACACTTACCTAAAAAAATTCTATTAACTACCCATCATGGGCATTTGAAGTGCATTAGAAAGCCATACACTTAATTACATTGGAGGGCTGGTGTGATCTCACATGAAACATGAGCTACCTTTATTAAAAATAGAAATTGCATTTATTTAATGTGTCTTACAGTAAATCGGTCAATTTTAAACTTTCAAGACTGTATAATGAAAGAAAACAATATTTGAAAAAAACAGAAAATGTCTACAGATTTTAATAGAAATATTTTACATGCCAAGAGAAGCATTCTCTTTCCCATTTCTCCCTTTTAACATTCTCTCCTTCCTTTTCTTCCCTTTCCCACCTTTTTCCCTTCCACCTCCCTCCCTCTTTTCTTTAATTTGGGGGATGTGGTGGTAAACTTTGAGTAAGGAAAAAATATTTTTGTTTCAGAATCCGTGTGCTTTTACTACTCCAAAGGCTGATTTAGAGGAAAATTTTTGGTTACTTCTTATGGCATTCTCTTTTTTTTTTCTTAAGAGTCCATAAATAGCCTTCAGGGATCAAGCTATTTCCAAATATTCCCATCATGGCCTCCAGTACTACACACTGCAGTTTGTGATGTACCCTAACAAAGGTAGTCTTTTACAAAAGACTGCAATAGCTAGTGAAGAACTATTTTTTCAATTACTTTTGTAAAGGCACAAAATAAATGACAGTGGAGTATGTACATAAATAAAGCAAAGGTTGAGACTTACTTTACAACTACAATGTCACTAATAGACATCATCTCCCCTGCTGTTCTACATATCTAGATTCAAGTCTGAGGCTTTAAACTATCTTTTACAGACAAAACAGGGTAAGGGACGAACGTGTCTTTCATGTTCCAATAACAAAGAAGGTATGGGAGAATAATTTGTTTCAACAGGTGTCTGTCACAATAAACACCCAATATACAAAATTCTGAAGTTATGATAAATTTAGGATCTGATTATGTGTTTTACAAAACGATTTTCCATAGACCTCTAATGAGGAGATAGTAACTCCAAATACATCAAAAATTGTGGTTTAATTTTTTTTATTTTCATAAAACGTTTTAAGAAAGATTGCTGTCATATAAGAAGTGTCAGTATTTTCAGAACAATCAGAAATTTCCAGAAACAGAACAACATTACAGATTACAACATTACAACAGACACCTCTCATACTCATGCATCTAATAAGTTCAGTAAAACCAGTGGGTAGGAGGTACCTACAGGTGATTGTGAAGGCAGATGCTTTCTAAGTGGAGGGGGCTGAAAATAAAGTCACACCTACAGTGCTATGCTTTCATCTTTCTTCTTACCCTCCCAGTCACCCTGCATCTCTCACTGTGGTGCTTTAACTTTCTTGTGGCCTTCCTTCTTCAAGCACTTTTGGAGGAGTAAACGAAGTCTTATGAGAGTAGATTCAGTCCTGTGCCACTGACTGAAGGCATTTGTTCCTTTTATGGTTTGACTAAAATCAAAAGTATCATGAATATGTCTTAAAATCTAAGACTGGAAATTATATTGTAAGGATGGCTTAAAGTCCTCCAGGCCTACAGGTTGTACAAGGCAAACAGGAGTACATCATATGGGCCAGTCTCTACCTGACTCTTCAAGATTCTGAAGATTGTCAAAGTTCATAAAGTGTTCTTTTTTTTCTTGGCATACACTAGGCTAAGTATTACCTCAGGGCCTGAGGATATCTTTTTACCTATGCCTGGAATGTTCTTCCTCTAGAACGTGGCATTTTCATTCTCATCTCTACTCAAATACCACCTTTTCAGGAGACCGACACCAACCATCAGATTAAAATGGCTCGCCACCTTCATTCTACCCTACCCTGCTTTATTTTTTTCATAGTATTTTTTCTTTACTGAAATTATATATTTATTTACTTATTATGCATCTTCCCCTCTAAAATATGAGCTTTGTGAGCCAAAGACTTTCATCTTATTCCCCATAGCATCACTAGTGACCAGAACTGTGTCTAACATATGGTAGGTGTTCACTATATATTTCTCAAATAACTTAGGGCTAAGATACTTTCTCTTAAATTTTACAATTTAAATACCATCTTCTGCTGATAGGAGAAGGTATCATACAATGACCTTTCACACTCTAGACGATGAATGAAGTCAACATGGAGGAGTCACTTTTCTAGGAAGAGTATGTTCAGACCCAGTTTGAAATCATAGCCTGTTGCTATGGGGTGTTTATTGTCTGCCATTTTAGTTAGACCACTGAATTGATGGAATTAACAAAAGACCTGACAAGACACAAGCACACACACACCAAAATAACAAACAAAAAGCCTCCAAATCCTTCTTACTCTTGGAATTGGAGTGCATCGCTACTTTACTCCATGCCAACAACAGCTAGAGAAGAGAGGCATAAATCGGGAGACCTTTGAAAGCTATTTCACTGAACCTGCCACCTGTCACTCATGCAAGAAGAGGCAATCATCCATCTATCCAGGCTGGTAGGTCAAAAAGTCTTAAGTGCCATTTATTTACCTGAAACTAGTGACTCCTTGGAAATTTTTTATATCACATAATAATGAAATGACATGATCTCTGTTTTTCCTTTAGATAAACATTGAACATTTGCTTTAAGATTGCATATAACTTTTAAAATACAAACACCAATTAAATGAAGTATTTTTTGTTAGAGGAAAAAATGTCTATCATAATTTTAGTGGCAATAATAGTTCTGTACATTTCCCTTAGCAATTTTAACCTCAGATTTCTAAGCACTATGCAAACATTAATTTACTAAGTTCTGCTGTGTTCTCTATGTGAATTTGAATTTTAACATTTCTTCATTATTTTCAGATGAGAATCACATGGACAGGTCCATGACTTGCCAAGACCACCTAGCAAGGACATTAAGAAAAAAAAAGAGCAAGATCTTTCCTTTTTGAAAGTGGGTGCTCAAGGAAGAGTAATGAAATAATATAAGAAAATATCTAAAATAACACCTGGTTTTTCTTACACAGTGCTTCCATTCAAATTTGTTTTGGGAAGTAAAATAAGCTGATAGCTCAGTTCAGACACTAAGGACTCTGAATAAACATCCCTGAAAATAGTAGGGTCAATCTTTAAGAACAGTAGTTAGCAATTATTGAGCATGTGCTATGTGCCAGGCACTGTTCTAAGAGCTAGTGGAAATAGGGAATTGTGTCTTGTTCACTACTGTATGCCCCGAGCCTAGAACTGTGCTGGGGCCAGAGGGAATGCTGAATCAGTACGCGTAATAAATGTATGTATGAGAGAAGCATTCTTCATTCCAAATGACTAAATTGTATGAATTTTTAAACACAACCTGTTTGTAAGTCAGAAACAGCCTATATAAATGCTTACCCTTTTTTTTTTTTTTTTTTTTTTTTGCGGTATGCAGGCCTCTCACTGTTGTGGCCTCTCCCGTTGTGGACCACAGGCTCCGGACGCGCAGGCTCAGTGGCCATGGCTCACTGGGCCAGCCGCTCTGCGGCATGCGGGATCTTCCCAGACCAGGACACGAACCGTGTCCCCTGCATGGGCAGGCGGACTCTCAACCACTGCACCACCAGGGAAGCCCTAAATGCTTACTCTTAGAAGTGGAGGAGAAAGGAAGAGATTGGATTTGACCTGGTGTGTAACTAAATCTAGGGTAGCAGTGAGCCTCTATACAATAGAATCCATTGATTTAACAAATATTTATTGAACACATACTATATGCCAGGCACTATAAGGGGTTCTAGGAATAAATACAAGGTCTTTTTGTTATGGAGCTTAAATTATTGTTTATGTACCTGAGAGGAGGGTAACTTTGTACATATGCAATTATGAGGCAAGAATTTTTTATAAACCAGTGGTTCCTGTTTGTTTGGATTTACCATTTTACCAACTTAATTTGCCAGTGCTTCGACAATTCAGTCTCTTTCTGTATGTCCATGAGAAAACTACAGAGAAATATAGGTGTACTGATTAATTAAAATATATATCCATAAAGTGGGTGGTTAGCTGACAATTGCTTAGACAATCTGATCAATGTCTGAAAAGTTAATTAGGCATCAGGGTGAGTTCTGAAAGGTCTGAGTTATCTATTTTAGTTACCCATATTGTCAATTCTCAACTTCACCTATACAAATAAACTCTAGAGCTTCATTTGGACTACATAAAATTGGACTCCAGATACAAGTCTTAATGTATAAGATCAAGAATGACGCCATTTCAATGAAAAGAAATTTAAAAGTACACAGAATATTAGAAGATAAAAAGGTCTTGCAAACTCCCTACAAAGGCTGGCGATCTCATCTATGGTCAACCTTTGGGTGCTAGCTCTGTCCCTATTACACAGATTCTCTCAAAACATAGCTGACCAAAGTATGGCTTGTTGGTGAGTATGCATAACTGAATTTATTTCACTCTGATAATCCACCATAGATGTTTAGTTTTTTGAAAACAATCTCATTTCTTTTGGCTTTACTTTTAGGACACAAAATCAAGCTTTTGAAAATGTTTCTGCCATAAACTGACTCTTCAGCTGTGCTATGGAAGTTTCACTCTGTAAGAAAACCGAGGAAATCCAAGGCAATCTAAGTTTGATGTTTAACCATTGCTAGCAGCCCACTTAAGGTATATTTCTCCTCCAAAAATAAAGCTTTCTGAAATATATATTTTAGCCGGGAGTTCAGCAATGCCGGGAAAACACTAAACATTTGTTGGCAAAGGAAGAAAAGAAAAAATTTGGTATTGATGTATTAGATTTTTAGTATATTGAAATCAAGAACTAGATTCAAGTGACAGTTCTGCTTCAACCTGCTGGGTCTGTACATTTGAAAAACTGAAATTTGATATCTAAAAATCACTATTATATTCAGAATTACTCAACATTCCTTTTCTGTGTATACATGTTCATGTCAATGATACAACAGCCCCAGGCATTCCACTACCAATCTCCTTGCACATTTCCATTGACATTGTCTCTATCAAATTTGATCCGATAAAATTAAATGGAATGAAATAAAACAGTCTGCTTGAACCTCAGTATTTCTCATCTCTTATTATATTGTACTTCTTATCATTTCTTATTTATTTAGCTGTGGCAAAAATGTTTCCAGACTCAATTGTATTTTCCCTCTTGGTCTCCTATTTCTTAAGTATTTTTTCTTTGAGTAATGTTGTTCGTCTCAATTGCCAAAAAAAGAAAAAAAAAAGAATCCTTATAATTCTATGAAAATAAAAAGGGTGTAATAATAAAGTAACTGCTATTGTATAGCAGAAAGGCCATTTCCATCTGACGTTTCCCATAAAATTTTCATCTGATTCCAATAGTTTTCACAACTACTGCCTACTTTGAGAAGATTCCAAATTGCAGAAGGCAGATGGGTGGTAGGAAACTCAAGGAGAAACTTGGTAAGGAAGACAGATTTCTAGCTATGGCTTCAAGAGTTAAATTTTAAAATAAAGTAAGGAGTAAGTGTTGAAGAAGATACGCAATTGGCTTATGATTTATCCCCTCACTTTTAGACATGAGAGGAACCCTACATTTCTCCCCTTCATTTCCACACTCCCTTCTATCTGCACATGGATTTTATGCTTCCCCCTGAAAACTGCCTTTAATATTAAATTTAACCTGATTTCATGTGTTTATAAACATTGGGGGGGGGTGGTTAAGACACACAGTATGATTTTCCTCTGGAATTCTCTTTCTACAAGCAACAGCCAGATGACAATCAACCTCTCCTTAATCTCTTGAAAAAAAAAATCAGTAAGTTTCTTGTGTCCTTCATACAGGATTGCCATTTATTACAAATCGTGCTGAAAGACCTCACACACAGCAAACTGAAGCATGTGGGATTTAATCCATCACACAGAGTGATTAAGGATTGAGTCAACACTTCTAGGGCTTCTGCCCCCCAACTATGCATTTCCATGGTGCCCATTTCCATGGTGTTCAGACCTTCAAACAAACACATTTGTCTAAAAACAAATACATATGTAGGAAAACAGTTCTGAGGGCTCTCGCCTTTTCAGCTGCTTTTGGTTGACAGTTGAAAAGTCAGATACAACATTCTGAAATTCTGAGTCTTCTTGTCTTATGTACTGGAAAGGGAAATATTTGGTCCCAGGTAGTGAATCTTTCATGGCTTCTATTAAATGGGCAAGAGAATCACAAAAGGAGGCCCTCGAGTTTTCACCCTGTAATGGCCTCCTCCTTGGTTTCCCTCCACCTCCCATCCACTGGTTTCAACTTCATTTTGAGGATACGTAAAATTATTCTGAATAAAAACCATTATTTTCACACTCTCTCTCATAAAAGTTTTTTAAGAAATTTGTTTCAAAACAAGATTATCTGTAATATTAAGAATACAATAATGTTTTTCAATACTTCTCTAGATTTCATAAATCTTACCTATCCAGGGATCAAGTGGTATAACTTGAGGGCAACTGAAGAAATCTCTCCCCAACAGTCTACCTGTGCCTGAAATTCTATCACTTAAAATTCACAGATAAAGGCAGTGTCCCTAGAAATCATTTGATTCTATGTTACCTTGAGAAGGGTACCATTTTACTTCTCTTTTAGAGATGAGGAAATGAAGGTACAGAGAAGTTAAGTAACTTGCCTAAAGTTTTTTGGTAAGGATTTGAACCCATGGAGTCTGATACCATAGTCTTAGCCTTATTATACTGATTCTCTGTAAAGTAGAGATCAGTAGAGAGGAATGGCTAAACGCATGATTTTGGAGTCAGCATAAGTTCAAATCCTACTTTTACCACTTACTGGCTGTGTGAGCTTGGCCAAGGATCTTAACCTCTGTGAGCCTTTATTTCTTTGTGTGTATAAAAAGTAGCTAGGCTTCATTGAGTAGTAAGCTATGTCCTAGACATCAAAGCAAAATGTTTTACATGCATTAACTCATTTAATTCTCACAATAACTCAACAAGGCATGAAGTATTATCATCCCCAAATTAGAGATGAGGAAACTGAAGTTAAGTAACTTGCCTACTGTTATACTGTAAGTCGTAGAGACAGAATTTGACAAAGGGTAACCTCACTCGGGAAACCAATATGTTTAATAATTAAATTCGGTGATAATAACCAACAGTATTTACCTCACAGGGCTTTTGGCTGTATTTTGGTAAGGATTAAATGAGGTAAAGCGTGTGTGATGGTTACTTGTATGTGTCAGCTTGACTGGGACACAGGGTACACAGATATTTGGTCAGACATATTCTAGGTATGTCTGTGAGGGTGTTTTTGGATGATATTAACATTGGAATCTATAGACTGAGTAAAGCAGATTGCTCTCCCTCATGTGAGTGGCCCCCATCCAATCAGTTGAATGCCTGAATAGAATAAAAAGGCAAAGCCTCCTGGGATTAATAGGGAATTCCTCCTGCCTTCCTGCCTTTGAGATGGGACATTAGTTTTTCCTGCCTTTGGACTTGAGCTGAAACACTGGCTCTTCCTGAATCTTGAACCTACCAGCCTTTGGATTAGAACTATACAATCAGCTTTCCTAGTTCTCAACTTTCAGACTGTACTGGAGCCACCCCATTAGTTCTCCTGGGTCTCCAGCTTGTCTTCAGATCTTGGGACTTGTCAGCTGTCATAACTGTGTGAGCCAATTCCTTATAATAAATGTGTATATGTGTGTGTATAGATATACAGCTAAACGGATGGATATAGATAGACAAAAATCTGTCTGTCTGCCTGTCTATCTATTTATACATCCTATTGGTTCTTTTTCTCTGGAGAATCCTGACCAATACAGTATGTAAAGTGCCTGAAACAGTCATACAGAAATAGTCAGTAATTGTTTCTTAAATTGATTTCCCAAGAAAAGCCAACAGAAATTACAGGAAGGCAAAGCCTCCTTCAATAATGAGATAGGTTCAGAGGAGGAGGATAAATAGTCTATAGGCACTATGCTCTTAAGAAAGGAGGGGGTAAATTTTAAAACACAATCTGCAGCTAAGTCAGCTGATTAGTTTCTTTATGTAAAATAAGAGATGGTAGAGAAACGAGTTTGATCTGGACATCAAGAATAAAAGCTACTCTCATCCTCCCCTATGGTGACCTGGAAGGGAATTTTGGTTTTTACCATGATGGCAAACTCAGTGGGAACAGATATGACCTTAAGAATCAACAGAAAAGGTCAGGTTTATTTAATGCCTGACTTACTGTGTACTAATTCAGGCAATCCAACTTCTACATATGCATTTTGTTCCCTGCTATAAATTATGAGGAATAAAAAGACTTCTCCATGGAATAGGTTAGGTCCCCAAGGTTTTCAGCTAAAAACATCCTGGAGATGGCAATTTCAAGTTTCCTAATGTATGTCATTTACGCTGATATCCTTGAACTACTGACTCTATTACCCCCACCCACTGTGGTTCTCACCCATGAACACTCCTCCCTGACAAATTTCCTTCTGAATATATTATTCAGTTAGGGTTAGCCAGTATCGTGACTTCAACGGGTTCACATAGGAAGAAAAGAAATGAGCTTTCCTTTAGGTTTCAGTGAACATGTGTTACTCCAATCATCTGAGCTAAAAATCAAGGAAGCTGCAACAGCTGGGAAAGGAAGGAAAAGCAAATTTGATTTTTAAAGAAAATAGAAAATAAAAGCAATTCTTCCAATTCCAGTGTGTGGCATCTATGCTGATTTTTCTCAAGGAAAAGTGCTTATCACCGCCAAAGTCCCCAGAGTAACCACAGCTGACACACTTCTCAGCATTAGAGTACTTGGCAACTGGCAATAAAGCCTGTTCCTTTCCAAGCAGATGAGAAGCCAGGCGCTTCCCAAACAAAACCAATATAGCTTTTCTTGATTCTTCAGCTGCCTTCATGTCTCCTGACCATAGCATTTTGTCCTGTGCAATGGAAAGCTCACGGAGCAAACCTATTTCACCCAATGAACCAAAACCAATACAATGATTTTTTTAATATTCTTCTGGCTACATTAACAAAAGAACCTACCCTCAAATGTTGCTGCTGATGATGTACACATTATAATTGTACAAAGGACTGAGAAATACTGTCAATAAATTAGTCCTGCTAAAGAATGTCTAAGTATGCAAAGGGATGTAAATATAGGCCCTCTACTATACACAGGATCCTTGTTTATACCAGTTGCACATGATCAATGGAAGAGGACATTCAAAACACTTTTTAATAAATGAATTGTCATCTTGCGTTAGCTTATACCAATAGAATTCTTCCAAGTATTTTTCATAATAAAATGTGTATAGATTGATTTGATTATTTTTTACTCCTATCAAAGAAAAAATAATCATGTGACTTAAGGTGTTTCCTCTTATGTGAAAGGAGGAAGCCAATTTCAAAGGCTACCATTTTCATAACAAATGCCTCCATTTATATTTTTATTAAAAAGCCTATTTCCTTATCTAAGTTCTATGTAAGTATTTCTTCTTTTCTCACATTAACTACATGTGTGAAATTCCATCAGTGCTACTACCAATATTTATTCCTGATGGCCACAGCTTTTCTAATTTTTGCGTAGCCAAATGCTTAATGTTACATAATCCAGTGGGAATTCCTTTTTTAAAAACAACAAAAAATGTAAATTTATGAATTCCTTTTTAATGCCAAAAGTAAAAACAAGAGAAAGTTTCTAAAATGGACATTAGATAATGTATAAAATCTACCTTATAAAAAGTGTGTTATTTACATCAGGAAGTCTTCATGTAGTCCTTGAAATCCCAGCCCTGTGGTGGCAACAAGTTCCCAGACACACCAATTGAAGCACATCTACGTATGTCAGTGGTTAATCTTACAGAGAACAATTTCATGACTCAACAATTACCCTGGTTGAACTACACTTAATTCCTAAATAACAACAATGACTAACAGTATTTTATTGGATATTGTTTATTTGCTAACATTTCTTACAGGCATCTTGATTAATTGGCTATCTAATCCTCCAAAGATTATTCTAAAACATAATAATGCCTAAAATGTAGAGTTCCTTCCTCTGAAACTAAGCACAAAGTGTGTGTGTGTGACTAATATAAAATTGCTTTGCAAATCTGACCCCTAACAAGTATAAACACATGAATTAAGGTCAGCATGTAGGTGACATGCACTAGTAATTAGGCCATGTGAGGGCACTGCTGTCTGGTATGAATCACATATTGGTTAGCCATCACTCCTATACATTTATGGGGTTAAACTTAACATCAAGAACAACTGATGAAGAGAGAAGAAATCACAAAAGAAGTCTAAAGAAGATTTATGAAACACTGGAACAATTCTGAGCCTCACTTCTTCACTGTGTTGTGTTGGTGATGGAGGTGGGAAGGTAGGAACAAAGCTGTGGTCCAGATTATACCTAGTTTTGATCCAAAGAAATAGTAGCCAAGCAGAAAAAGCATACTAAAAACAATTTCAATTTTTGTTCAGTTTCTCAAGAAAATACCAAAAAGAGGAAGAGAAGAATCCCTTTTCCCTGTCTTGGCCACATTGGTAATGGACAGCATCTGTGCCTCAGAATCTCTCTCTACTCTTCCTTTCACCTACCAGCCCAGACCTCTCTCCATCCCATCTATTCCCAACAAGCATTTCCCCTTCTTCCCTGTTTATTTTTCTTTTCATCTCTATTTTTTTTCCTCTTACTCTAGTGAAATTCTGGCACTTTATGAAGAGCTCTCCACCCTTTCCCGAGACATAATCACTTTTCAAGTTGTTTCCCATTCCCAAGTCCTAAGTTGCCAAAGTCCTGAAGTAAAGGCTTAATGCAGGAAAAAGCAGCTTGGGGAAAGGAAGTTGAATTAGTTCAAGATATTTTTGGTAGCAAGAGCCAGAAGGACTACAGTTGCCAGAAATGTAAACGGGACTGACTATGGAACAAAGCTATGCTCCAGTGTGCCACTGAGCATTGAGTTCAGTGATTTATAGAGTTTATTTGAACTAATACTCATAGTCATCCTGTGAGGTGGGAACTATGAAGAAACAGAGGCTCAAAGCAGTTATGATTTGCTCAGATAAAAACTGGAAGAGCCAGCATTCAAACTCAGGACTGATTCCGAAGTCCACCCTTTATACATTCAGTATTGGCCTAAATCCAAGGAGGCTGTGTCCATAGAATTAGCCAAAAATTACTTTATTTCCTCAAAGGCCAAAGCCTAAGAAAGACTTTCTATTATCCTAAGGCTCTTAGTATGGTAATAGTATAATCAGCTAATACATTTATAGTATAATCAGCTAATACGCTTTAGTATAGCATGTTTGAGATGGAGATACCTTGGAAATCTTGTAGTCCAACCTCTTATTTTGTAAATATTGAAGATACTAAGACCAACTAGTTGAATTATATAGATTATTAAGGAGAGAAGTTCTAGGAAGAAATAAAGTACAAACTCTTTGCTCCTAAGGCTGAAGATCATGAGAAAAATACCACATCGTCTTGTGTAGGTGAGCTCTATAATGCCAGGCATTTTGTCTCTTTTTTGGCTAATTGTATCTCCATTACCTAGGACATAAATGGTACTGTTCGAATGCCTTTATCAGGAATCAAGAGTTTAGTGTACCACCAATAAATTGAATTTGCAAGGTGTCCTTTGGGTAGAACCATTAAGAAATTTTAAAAAACTTATCAATAAATGATGCAATAGATTTTGATAAAGTGGTAATATGAACATTTCAACCTTATCTTCGATTCGGGGGGTGGGAAATATAGAAGCAATGTTTCATTTATAAAACCCTGTTCCAATGAAGCTGAGCAGAAGGATGGCTTGTAATGGAATTTTCCAGCCAAGGTGTCGAAGGGCCCCCAACAGGCTTTCTCAGTTTGTGGGTGCTGTCCTCTAACAATCTATTCCTTTCCAGACACTCCTTGGAAACCAAAGATTTATGTCATTCTATTCATATTTTAAAATGAAATTGATCTTGGTTAAAGAAAAAATGAAAACTGAAAGCTTGTCTCTATTGCAGGTACCAATGCTGCCTGGACAAACATCTCATTAATACGTCTATTCTGAAAACATCACCAATGACTTTGCTTCTGCAGCATTCTTACCATTATTTGGACATTTCTAGAAATTAAGCTCACTACAGGCATTTGTGAAGATGAGTTGTGCTTAGACAGAGGACGAAAAGGTAAATAAACACTCTGTTTGTCAGATTATAAAGGGGAAGCGGACCCTCCTTATATAAGTGACATAAATGTCCTGCTCAAATTCTAGACTAAAGGAAAAGTTATATGGACTAAGACCATTTCTTTTTAAAAATTACTATTCACTTAGTAATCCTGAAATGCTTTCTTCTCTTTGAATATATTCAAACAAGTAGGTATCCGACAATTTCATTGATAGCTTATCAAACCACAGAATAGAACAGGAAGACTGAATAAAAGGGTTTTCCTAAGGGAGCTCCACGGTCATTGTTCTATAAAAACATATGAACATATTACTATAAACTCATCTTCACAGGAAGTCACCCAGCTTAATAAGCACAGACTTACAAGTTAATATTAAAATTCACTTTGATTTCCGCAGCAACAAAGCTGATCCAACTAGGAGCTATTACATAAAACCCTTATTGTCATATTCGTCATCACCACTCTCAATAGAGACCATTGCCAGCAAGAAACCCTCAGTTCACCTCAGGAAATATGCTACACAGACAGCCACCCCAATAACAATACAGCGGTGAGATGGCCCTGTTTATTTTATCAGAATGGCACTCCCTTAATTTTTCAATTCTCTTTATTGATGTCCTCTTTCATGTATAGGTCTATTAGATTCTACTTCCTCTACTGTCTTCCCAGGAACTGGTGCTTGCCAACTACAATAAGTTGTTTTGACAACTTGTCTAGCTATACAATACTCTGTTTCTTTCCCTCTGCAGTCTTTTTGGCCTCAAATGAGTGCCTTCAAAATATAGCAGAGACTATCTAACCAAACTATGCAACAGGGGGAAAAAACAGCTTTCTATGAGTAAGCACCATCCTGCCAAAACCACAATCTTTCCTGTGCTCATAGTTATCTTTCTTTTTCTCTTTATTTCTGTGGATAAATTCCCCTTGCTATCTTGTCTACTCCTGTCTTAATAAGGAGTGACTGCCGTGACTACCCCCATCTAGCTTACGCCATTCACCGCCAGCCCCTCTGCTCTCCTCGTGTGCTTCAAGAAGAACTGATTAGCACTTTGCATAATTAACCTGATTAGCACTGTGCATAATCAAACTGATTAGCACTTTGCATAATTAAAAAGAAATAATAATAATAACAATAATAAGCACCAAGTAATATCAAAAGCTGTTAGTCCCACAGCCCTTTGGTTACCTCCAAGATGAGTTCAGTGCAGCATATTTTGCACCTTCACGTTGAAATCTTTTCTTTAACTCAAAAGTCAAGAAAATAAATCAAAATGCTTTCAATCCATAGACCCATTATTATTTTTCCTATCCCTATCAGCTACCAAAATAATCAGTTCTTGCCCATGCATTCCCCCGTCAGTTTTAGTCTTGCATATTTTACTCATGCCAAAATGGAGAAAATGTGGATATAAAACCAAATCAATGAAAAATATTTGGAACAAAATTGGAACCAAGATGTATGCTGATTCTCTAGCTATATAATTCTCCCATACACTGTTTCTCAGTAATAATGAGGTATACAAAAAGAACTGGACAATCTGTCAGGAAAAATCTGGCTCTGACGCCTACTGTGTGACCTTGGCTAAGTCATTTAACTTCTCAGAACTTCAGTTTCTTCACTTGTAAAATGGAAATAATAATGCCAGTTCTATAACCTTAAGTGTTGCTATGAAAATAAAATAAGACTAATTCAGAAAGATACTTTGCAAACTATAAGGTATAAGACATACATGAGGTATTCCATTCTGTCCCTAAACCTCTTATTCCCTAAATTTTATTTAATACCATGGAAACATTACACATATTTTATTTTATACCATGGAAACCTTACACATTATGAATAATAAAATTTTTTATTTCTAATACCTTAGAATTAAAAAGTTATAAAGTCTTTTGCATACTTTATCTTATTTCCTATTTAATGGCTAAATGTGATTAAATTTTGACTTGGAGTTATAATTTAACTTTAGTCATTATTGTATCCATCACAGGCCTCATTTGTGTTTCCACAGAGGTTAAAATCAAGCTGTTGCTGCAAATTCATAAGAGAATAGAAGAAAATCTAGTATATCTCTATTAGCTTGGGACTGCAACTTAGAGAATTCTGCAACTCTGCTTTTCTCCACCCCACCATAGACAATCATCTGCTCCTCATGACTTTCAAGGCTTATTACTTCAGTTCCACCTTCCTCCAAGAAACCAACTCAGACCCTCTTTAATCAGAATTTCTCTCTTTCTCTCTCATGCTCTCGTAATATTTTATCTGTAACTCTACTTCGTACAATTTGCTATGTATTAAGTATGTGTACGGTTGATTCCTCTAGAAACCAGGAGCTTCTGGAAAGAAACTGCTCTGCTTACTTATCTTTGCCCCCAAAATAGCTGCCACAAGAAGTGATGCACGTGGTAAGCACTCAACACATTTGTTACTTGAGAAAACTGGACAGCAAAGTATTTTTTTTTCACCACACACTTATCATACAACTGCTATATGTGAACCTGAGGAATTGCTTCACTAACTGTTTTCTGGAGACTACAAAGGTATTGATATACCCATAACCACCTTATTGACTATTAATGTATGTGATATTATGTTTCATTTATTTATCAATTCAATCATTCACTTAGTTAGTCAAAAATAAATGTGAGTGCTTACCAAGTGCTAGGCATTATGCTAAACATTTAATATAGCATTGATGAAATTCAAAAGGAACTGTGGGCTCCTCTCAAGAAGCTTATAGTATACATCACTTTTAAGGAGCCTGTGGCAGTCTTTAAGAGGCTGGGGTGGAGAAGTATGGAAGGGGAACCTTAAAGTAGCCAAGATGATCAATTGCAAGGTACCCACCATGGAGCCACTAAGCTCCTATCGATCTAAAGGAAAGGAACCCAAATAAACAGTATTTCTGGGCCAATCACCCATTTTACAATTCATTTAATTCAAGAAAGAAAATGCTGCTGTGGAGATTATTCAAGTCCAAATGTTCCTGGTGAAGGTGCTTCCAGTAATTCTGGGAAAGAAGCCAATCCTCTACTTTTATATGTAAATATTTTAAAAACACACACACATATATAAGCACAAAGGAAAGGTCAGGAAGACGTAAGTCTTTTAAAATCTATTTTAATGTTTTTTTTCTATAACTGTCCACAAGTTTGGGCTTTTTGTAGCCTTACATTTTCTTTTACACAATACACCTGCTTTTTTTTTTTTTCTAAACTAAATATTTCTTCCACCTAATGACTCTCTTTATTAGACAGCATCTAATTTGCATACATTTACATACAATTTAACTGCCAGCTTGTGAGAACAAAGAAATGGCTCTGTATTGTACTGAAGGACAATAATCAGTAAAGGAAGGTATAAAAACCAACCAGCTCGGGAGACTGTGTAAGCTCTTTGTTTCAGATATCTCAGGCTCTTTAAAAAAAAAAACATACCAGTGAGAAGGGGCAAAAATTATTTCATCAAACAATGAAAGAAAGATACAGCTCTACTTTGTTTAACTGCCCATTTCCTCCCCAGCTTGGTTACTACAATTCAGGGGTTCAAGTTCCCTGAATATACTATAATTTCCTTTATTAGATTTGATGGATTCAATCCCTTCACATATTTTGTTTCTGAGTCTTATACCTAAAACAACCTGGGATTCCACTGTGATAAAGCTCTGTTCTGATGCTAATTTGTGCTGCCACTCTCCTTGTTCCCCAGCAAACAGGGGAGAATATGGCATACTGTTCTCCAGTGAACAATACATACCCTTACCCTTAGCAAGTTAACAGATTTAACTGAGACTTCAGGCTTTTATGTTATGAACCAGCTCTTTAAAAGAGGTTTTTTGGTTTTTTTTTTCAGTGTCCACTGAGGAGTAGATGAGAAAGGAGGTCTTGAACACAGGGAGGGAGTATACACTGGTGAAAGAGAAATTAGAGGTAAAAGAGTACTTGAGTCAACTGTTTCTCCACTTAGCGATGCTTTCCCTTTGTAAGTCTCCAAACTTCTCATTTGAAAGTGAATTCACATACTCTGTGACACAGGCTAAGTCACAAGTCACCTTGGCTCTACTATGAGCCTCTCATCCTTGATGCATAGAGAGGGAGATTAGGGGAAGCAATCTTGAAGAGTCTGGTCAGGTGTTCTGTAAATACTAACTATTGAAAACACAAGAAATAAGTAATAAAACTGGTCACAGTCAACTGAATTTAAACACTAGAGGGATTCAAGTCTTTGAAATCCCATATGTAAAATATCACAAAAATAAAATATGATATACAAAAATACTTCAAAATTGTAACAAGTGATACAAATATAAAGCACGATATAGGGCAAACTGAAAATCATAAAGCCACATATGAACTGGCCCCATAGGCTTGATGGAAATATCATTTGTGACTGGGTGCTGAAAGTGGTCATATGATATGGCACTTCTTTGGAAATAACATTTAATATCATTAATTTGGCCTGTTTTCTGCAACTGATAATGCAGATTTACAATTTTAATGACCAAAAGAGGTGTGAACTTGTCAGTGATAAGTGAAGAAATTCTACCACTCTGTGGGGTTGCAGAATGCCTACATGATTTGGAACCTTCAGCAGTCCAACAGATTGCACAATCTCTACCAGCAATCTTGAAGCATGTCTGATTTTCCACCTGGTGAGAAGAAGCCTGAGTTAGAGACTTGTATTAATGCTGGAGTGCTGGCATAGACCACGTCTGCCAACTTCTTAACCCATAAGCAATTATGAAAAATGATTAAAAATATCACTTAAAAGAAATGTTTAGACACTGTCCTTTTAAAAACCTTAGGTACTGACTAGATTTTAGTCACTAGAACAAGTAGGCAGGAAGGTGTTGACACCCTGAAAACCACGGCTTACTTCTAAAAACATCCTTAAACTCCAGGGAACCTGGCTCCGTCTTCTAAACTCCTTACTCCACGAGGGAATGAGACAGTCACCTCACGAGTGATCATCAGTAAGTTTTATTGTCCTTTCAGAGATTATAAGTTTCACTTGAAAGTTCTATTTCTGAGGCTCATTGGATCTCTCTAGTTAATATAAATTTGAGGTAGTACTTATTTTCATGTCATGGAATATTCTCTGCTGGTACCCAGCATCAGACCTATTTTCTACACTTTAACGTATTAAATTCTGCCTTGTTTGTTTGTAAAGCATCTCTTAATACTAACTCAGCCAATGTCACCTGTGCTGGAGGTGGTTAAGATCCACCTCCCCAAAGCATGTTACCACGGTGACAAAGTAGTGACCTAATTTGCACACACCTGCTGGGTTAATTGGGCCAAAATGAAAGATGATGTATATGCTCAAAATCCAAAACTGATTTTTTCCTCAAAATTAAACATTTGATTTTTTTTAAATTAGCAGTTTCTAAAGCTCAGTAAGGTACTCCAGGTGTGCATTTGCCAGTTAATATACCCTGAATGTTTCATGACACTTGAGGAGCAAAATATATTGAGTAATGATTACAAATCTTTTATGTATTTTCTGTGTGCAATCATTATTATCAGTAAGTGGTCTCAATCACTGTGCCTAAGGGTCGGGCCACTGCCTCAAAGCAAATAGGGACATCAGAACTGTGGCAAGTTAACATGCAGAGTCTGAGCCACCTCTAAAAGTGCAAGTTTGCTTTGGAGAAAGCTGCTCTCCATAGCCTGCAGCAGCCTGCAACACCTCCTCGACAAAAAAGGCTCTTACCTCTGCTTTACCTCTTCCCACCTCTTTGTACTCATCCTTCCCAGACCACTGAATAGCTTTTCTTTGAGCCATATAAAGTTATATACCAAGAACTGATAGGATACGAGCAAGCAGACACTCCATGAGACTGCTGGTAAAGTCACAGCAATGCATAAGTGGTATAGCTAGATGCATGAAAAGCTTGAAAAATGTGTATATCTTTGACTCAGCTATTCTACTTGTAATAACTTGTCCTAAGGACATAATCAGAGATGTTCATAAGAATGTGCACACAATGATATTAATCAATACGTTATTTGTAATAGACAAAAACTGGAAGCAACTTACATGTCCAAGAACAAGAGATTGGCTAAGTTATTTTAACACATCCTTTGTATGGGATACTATATAATCAATAAAAAAAAATCATGCCAGAGAAAAATTACTTATTAACAGAAACAAATGTTCATAACATATAGCTAGTTGAAAAATCAGAATCCACAATCATGCAAAGAGTATAATCTTATGTATTTTGTATGCATACATAACATACACACATCAAAATGTTAATAATGATTTTTTCTAAGTGGTAATAATAACATCAAGGGTGGTTTTATTGTCTTCTTTCTGCCTTTTTCTGTTTTCCAAATAGTTTTACTATGATGGTGTGTTACTTTTATAATAGAAAAAATGAATATTCTATTAAAAATAAAGTGAAGGATAGGAAAAAGCTAAATTGCATTTCTCGATTCCTCTCCCTCACTTAGATTCACATTTCGTCTGTCCTTACTTCTCTCCAAGTCAATTCCAGTCATAAATATAATAGATGTTAAACTGAATAATATTCTTTTACTGGTAAATATTCAACTTTCTAATTGAATGGCTACTTTACTTATTTACAAACCTTACAAAGATGTCAGCTAACAGAACTCTTAGAGTCTCCAGGCTGCTTTTCAAGCTTAGAAAAACCATACAAAGTAATTGCCTTTTAGTAATGATGATGACTTGAAGTGAACTTTTCAAGGAACTTTTCATCACCTGGCTACTGCGTCCTGCTTAAATTAGAACGTTCACATTTTTATTTTATTTGTACAGTTATAGGTCTTACTGATAAGTAAGTGCTTTTCTTAAGTAAGTAAAATTAACGTTGCCATATGAACTGAAATTGCTGTTAAAGGTATCTCGCTAGGGGTTTGATTTATTCTATGATGCTTTCACTGATTTAATCATTGCTTAGATTATCAAAATATAATAATTTATTCTCATAAGTAAAAAAGTTTCTTGGGATTTTCCTATGTCATAAACAATAAACATCAGTGATTGATAAATAAAGAAAAATATGTCAATTTTGACATTTCAGTTCTCATTCTACCAGTTTTTTTTTTTTTATGTTAGTGCTGATCTCTGCCTTCCTAAGGAACTCAAGGGACAAAAAAAAAGTCTGTTTTTTCAAGTGATAAAATAAAAATTGTTTAATAAATTTCCCCAAAATGTGTTAATAATTTTATATATATATATATATATATATATATATATATATATATATATATACAGTGTACAAAAATAAAATTTCATTGAATTAAACCTATAAATATTCAAAAAGACTAAATCACAAATGTACTAGAAGAAAATATGGGTAATTTGTATTGAATAGTCTACATTATAAAGGAAATAATTGATAAATGCAGCTACATAAAAAAACATAACAAAAGTCAAAAAGCAAATTAAAAACTGAGAAATATTTTAAAACATGTTACAAAAAAGTGTTATTTTCCATATACAAAGTGGTTATACAAATCAATCAATCAATAGAAGACAAAAAAAAAAAAACCTATAGCAAAAATGGAAAGTATTTAACAGCCACTCACAGAAAAAGAAATACAAATAGCAAAATTTTAAAATGGTGTTTAGTCCAACTCATAAATAAATAAATGCAAATCAATGCAGTGATTAAATATCATTTTTACTTTTCAAACTAGAACAAAAAATTCGTTAAAGCCACGTATTGGTAAGGCTTAAGAAAGTAGGTATTCTCATACACAGTTGTTAGAAGTATATATTAGTACAATGTTTTTAAAGGAAGATTTTTAAAAGCTATCAAAATTTTAATTATCCAAGTATACGTAGGAAATTATACTATGTCTACATTAGAATAAACACAAGATATACTTAGAAGGCTGTTTATTGTAATAGTTTTTGAAGAGGGAAGAAATTGAAAATAACCAAGTGTCCATAAATTAGACCATGGTTAAATACATTTTGTTACACTCATAAAATGGAAATATTAGGAAGCTATAAAAAAGAAGATGATATAGCATAATATATTACAGTATAAATTCTATAAAATCTCTAAGACATAGTATTAAAAAGAAAACGAAATACAAAGAGAACTTGAATGGTGTGATTTCTACTCATTTTAAAATGTAGGTATATAGGTATATTTTTGTACATGTACACTTGAAACTGTCTATCTCTAGTAATAGTACTATAAGTTGGTAAAAACATACTTTTCATTTTACATCTTTGCGTACCATTTTATTTTTAAAAATTTTCACTATGTGCATGTATTTTAAAAATAAAAATAGCAAAACCAAATTGTGGTAGATGGTGAAAAGTGAAGTAAAAATGGTGAAAATGGAAGTAAAGAGTACTGCATTGCTGAGTTCTTCACTCTGCACTTGTCTAGTCCTATTCAAATTCACTATGTTTCCATTTCTGCATATGTAAAATAATTGAATTATACTAAAAAGGTAACGCAAATTTTCTTATAGTTCTAACAGTTTATACTTTTAGATCTTAATAATCCAATATAGAACAGTGGAAAAATATGTTTGAGATTTAAATATCTATTTTGAGCATCTGTAGCTGCTACAGTGAACAAATCTCTATTTGGTACTTTGTAGACAGACTGTAGTCATGTCTTTATGACAATAGAAAACAATGTATTATGATGAAAATCTTGATAAGCTGAAAAAACTAAACATTATCTTAAATACTACACTCATGGTACAAGTAGTGCTTCTAGGTCTTCACAGTTTAGTTCTGCACAGGTGTTGAAACATGCCAAACAAGACTGATCAGAAATATATTTCGTATATAATTCATTGCCAACTTTTAGTATTGGCCCTGGAGTTTTCTTGAACCTATTCTTGATATATGCTGTCAAATATACAACTTGAGTAGAACAAAAGGTCAAAATTGGTTTATAATTCAGATATCTTTTATAACAAACACTCTTTAACACTTTGCGATATTCTATAACATTATAGTGCATGCTTACAAGTTATAAAAAGTACTCTGTATCTTTTTAATTCGTGATATTTGAAGCTTCAGTATGATAATGGCCTTCTTCCATTGTGGCTTAATATTCTTGACACTTGGATAGTTGTTTTTAAAAGCCAAATATCTCAGTCATGGTTGGATGAAAAATTGTATGGTTACCTAAGTTACATAGTGAAAATTGTGCACTGTAGTATTTCTGAGAAAGAAAGTAGTTTTTGCCTTCATTTTTGGTTTCCATTATTGTGATAAGAACAGAATTATGGGAATTTCTGTGATAATACTCAGTGGTATAACTGTTAATAGTGTTGTGTTATCAATCATACCACAGTTTGGTTTACAAATAAGAATGCAGGTAAAGCCTAGCAAAAATTATATTCAGAGATTTTTAGTTTCTCTACTCAGAAAAAAAATTTAAACCCTTTCTTCTAAAAACCATTTCTGAAAATGTTATTTGGCTCTATTTTTCAACTGTTCACAATAGAGTGTGTACTTCCTTGTGCATTTTTTCCATATGGTATCATCCTGAGTCTTGGTAATACTGTCATCTGTTATAGCAGCAAGCAATGGGAAAATAATAATGCCGTGAGTACAATGTTGATTAGACACTTAAAATCGGGAAAATTCAATCAAATCTCATCGGTTTCAATAATTTACCACCACACGTCCTTGTCTAGTTATGGATAAACAATTTAATTTTGAATGAAGTATTTGGAGAAACTTCTGCTTGAGAATGAAAGTAGAGATGAGAAGAACAGATTTCTTGTGTTCAATTCAAATGGAAAGATAACTACATATTCCTAAAAAGTTCTATGTTAAATCTTGACCTCGTATAAGACTATTAAAAAAATTAAATCTAAGGAAATTCTGTTTGACCTTCCATTTTCATTTAAAGCCTTGGTATACAGAAAAAGAAGAAAAGGAATGATATTACTCCTAGAAAAGATGATTTGCCAAAGGGAGAAATGATTGTTCAAGAATTCCTGTGGCTTCTCTACCAATCCTTGGCATCAAAGTGGGCAATGGAATTGATAAGGGCAGCTAAGAGTAACAATAAATCCAGTCCCTCTCTTTGTGGCCTAACTTTGGCTTTCACAAATAAGAAGTCTGTAAAATTTTAGGAAGATATAATTAAGCTTCTTTAATCCATCCCTGAATGCTTATTTTTGCTATGTTTACTATCAGGATGAAAAGGAGGGTCAACTGGATGCCCTTGAAGCAGACCTCCTAATTGTACATTGTTAATAGCTAACGGACAGGACATGCATCCCCTTACTTCCCTACTCTAATACACATACATCTTGGGGGCACAACCTGTAAGAATATAGAGATAAAACTTCTTATACTCCATATCTTTCCTTAACTGGTTCCTTCATATTTTTCCACTCTTAGTTCAAGAATTATTTCCACAGATAGTCCACCAATGACCACTCTCCACCCCCCTGAGACAATCCTACTTTTTCTGCTGCACTTTCTGAATAGCCTACACCACTTTCTAAACATATCTAAACATATCTTATTTATGTATTTGTTAATTTGTTTATTGTCTCCTCCCATACACACACACTACCACCCTACTGCCATGTTAACTCCATGAGTTACAGTATCTTAGTCTTGCTGTTCAGAGCTGTATCTCCAGTGTCTGGAACTAGGTCTGACTTTCACCACAGTGTACGAGTGATCCATACCAGAGAGTAATCTGCAATTTAGCAAAAGGATACTTTCTTCTCTTTGGTTCATATAGCAACAGGAACAAGACAAATCAGAATAGGTTAATTCAAATTAATATATTTTGGTTGCAAATCATAATTTTGTAAATCAAAATCATTTTCACATTTAACTGTATTACTATTTCAGAGATTATTTAATTTTCATTTATTTATTTCATTTATTTAATTTCTATTTCTATTTTATTTTATTTTATTGGCAGGGATATCTAATACCTACTTCTAATTTCTTCTGTCCTATGAGCATACGATTATATTATCCAGAACAGAAGTGCACCAGACAAGCTCCAACTTATAGGAATTGTTCAGTAGATAAGACAGGTCATAATTCATATAATTACTAATTATCTATTTTTAAAATTCAAATTGTTTGCTTACTGAGTATTTGTAAAGAAAAACACACCTGTAATATCCCACAATCATGAGGTGGAAAGTACCAACAAATGTTTCTAATTCTATTCCAATTCTTTTTGGACTGTCTTTACTCTCCACTGCCTCTATTTACTGTCACCCTAATAATACTCCTTACTTACATTTTTCAACATAAAAACATTTCAAGACCTTCGGAATCAACTTGGGAGAAGTAGAATGAATGCAGGTATTTTACTTGAATAGGGCTGAGCTTAAATTCTGTCTCAGCCACTTACCGGCTCTATGAAGTTAGAAGTTAACTTCTCTGAGCTGAGCCTTGCTTTCTCAGTCTGGTCCTGGATACTCATGACTTCCAGTTACCACTTAATGCAGGTGTATTTTTATATACAGCCAGATTCATAACTGTCTAATAAAGACCTTGCCTATGCCAAATATAAAGATTATCACATGGTTTCAACAAACTATTGTTTAGCACAATGCTTTTGTCACTCTATGACACTAAATTTCAGGTGCATACTTGGCTTATAATATCTGGAGATCATTATGAAAAAAATTATGTAACTCATAATTTAGGTCATGAGTAAAGTTATTTGAAAATACCATGGACTATAAAAGTACATTTTGTATCTCAACACACATGGATTCACAGAAAAGTTGTATGATATAAAAGTCAGTTTTTAATTTTGCACTGCATCTGTGGAGTAACTGTAACCCTGCTGATTACCTGTTCTATGCCTAAATTCAGCATCTATAATGAAAAGGAAGTTTCAGTAGTTTAAGAATATGAAAGAAAACGACTCATAATTCAACTACATCCATAAAAAATGCCAAGGTTTTAAGGCAGCAAGTGTTCTACAAATGCTGAACAGATAAACTTTGTCAACTACAGAGGAGAGAAAGGATTAATGTGTGAGTGTGTAAATAAGGCTTCCTTGGTTATTTACTACAGAAACTTTAAGTTACATTCTATAGTATGTTGAATACGTCTTCCAAATTTTCATGTCTACCTACCTGGGACCTCAGCATCTGATATTATTGGGAAATTGGGTCTTTGCAGATATAACTAGTTAAAGATCTTGAGATGAAATCATCTTAGATTTAGGGTGAGCCCCAAATCCTTATAAGGACACCTTATAAGGACACTTATAAGGTGTCCTTATAAGAAGAGGAGAGAACAGAGACACACACAGAAGGGGAGGCCATGTGAAGATGGAAGCAGAGTTTGAAGCTATGCTGACAAAAGCCAAGGGACACTGGGGGCCACCAAACACTGGAAGAGGCAAGAAAAATTCTCACCTAGGGTCTTCAGAGGAATTGTGGCCCTGCTGTACCTTGATTTTGGACTTCTGGCCTTCATAACTGTGAGAGGACAAATTTCTCTTGTTTAAAGCCAGTCATTTTGTAGCAATTTGTCACAGCAGCCCTAGGAAGCTAATACACTTTCTCTGTGCTTTCCAGGTCTAAAACAGTAAAAGAGGGTTCAGCAGTTTCATAAGTGTAAATGGTGACCTTGAAGCCCCTAGTTAACAGGAGTATCCAAGGACAAAGGGAGATCAATGAGAAAACTTAGTGGGAGGTTATAATGATGCTTGCTAGTAGTAAGCCAACATTTAAAAGTGATAAACTGTCTTCTACTTGGAGTTGTTCCCTCTTAAATCCCATAAATAGATGCCATCTAAAAGTGATATAACCTCTTCTAATCCCTTACTTTCAAGAAAGCCAGAAACTGGTCTTAAACAGATGTTAGTCATTTTTTTAAATTATGAGATTTATATTTTTAAAAGTCTCAAGTACCATATTGACATAATTAATAAATATTTTATGATAATACATGATCAATAGCAAAGGTATCCTTGAAATCACTTAATTGGACATGATTTAAATCAGTCATCAAATGAAAAGTTATTTATGTTTTTGAAGAACTGGATGCAGAAAGTAAATATACCTATTTTTGATCAATGGGAAGTTAAATATAGTATTGAATGGCAAATTTACAGGGGAAAAATCAATTTTCTTATAGCTGAGGGTATATTCTATTATGACATTGGCAAAGACTCTAATAAGTATACATTGCTTTGCTTGAGGCATCAGACCAGCATGACTGTGTTTGAAATATGTTTGAAATATCTCATAATATCAAAAATTAACCATTTCTTAAAGTAATATTGGACTCAGTTACCCTATTTACTACATAAAACTAACACATTATAAAAGCAACATTTTTAGTTAACTTTCAGCTTACCTACTTTTTTCTGTACATATCACTATACATCTATACTTACTTAAATCTCAAAATTCAGAAGACTGTAACTCATTTACATGTTTTTATCTTAAAAAGACATGATGTTTAGTACAATCCTGTTTTGATGTTCTTAACAAAAAATGAGAACAGTAAATAATGTGAAAAGTTAAAATACTTTAAAGAAAATATATTTTGAGAGATGAAAGCTTTATTCACACATTTTTACCCTAAAAATACAGGAATGCACACACTTAGAAAATTAGAAATTATTTTGATAAATTCCCTTAAAGACCCTCAAAATCATAAGGGTGATACAAGCATTCATCATTAAACATTACATGTTCAAAGAAGGAACTGTTGAAGGGATTATCTTTCTAGGAAATGGCAAACATCAATTATTATTTTTTTCTTTTTTTTAACCTAAGAGATGTGTACTAATCACTAACTATTAGTAAACTAAATGTTTCTGCAGTTAATATATATTAGTTAGCCAATCTTCTGATCAACCTTCTAGTCACCAAATATTCTAAAGGTAGAAATAAATGGTTCTTACAACTCAGAGATGAGCCTATTTATATTTGAATTGTTTTAGAAGGTGTTGGTCTCCCAAGACTTTATAAGTTCAGTAAGATGTAGATGATTATGGTTTTCACATAATCAAGTGGAGAATGAATATAGTTATGTCAATAGCTAGAATGCTTTGCATTGAATAAATGAATGAATAAAACAAAATGTGATGTTTAAAATGAATCGGTATAAAACAGTTACTTTATAAATTATTAATATTAAATCATTGTTACAGATGAAAGAAAATTGTTATTGAGAAGCAAATGATTCCACAGTATTAGTAATGACTAGGTTATAGAGTACTTTTAAAATTCTTGTTTCTTTTTAGATAAGTGTAATGTTCTATTCAAAGTGCACAATAAATCTGTGAATAAGTCCTGTTTCATGTTATTTCAAGGCCTAGCTCAAGTCCTGTGTTTTACTTGCAGCTCACTGAGCTCTTATTTCCACTGAATATCTTTAGTATTTACTTAATGACTTGTTCAGCAATGACAAATGGGTTTCATCTTAAATCAACTGCCATCAATTTGTAATGGTTAGCTAAAGTGTCATCTTCAGGAGAATTCTTAGATGAAGTTCTGGTTTAGTGGCAGAGAGAACCATGATGGATTAGTGAGGTCCTTCATGGGCAATGAAGGGGAGTAGGGGGACATGGGGTCTAGAGCCTTCATTTGACAGCAAGAGTGCTGATATTTTTACTTTTATAGGATTTATTTTTCACCAAATCCAGGTCTAGAGCATGTATTTAATACTGAGAGTGTCTTACTTTAATTTATATCATGTCCCTTCAAGTATACTATAAGAGTCTTATAGTCAAAGACCATATATAGTTTTTTTTATGTCCATAGCATCCAGTCATGCCTTGCAAAATCTGCTGATGATGACAAAATGACTTTTTTTAGAATTCACTCTTATTACTATTATTCATCAACTCAATAATCTCAAAAGATTATCAACATTAAACCATTTTAAAGAAACTTTACTACATAAACTGTGGATTTTATGTGTTGTCTTTATCATCTCCAGGTTCAAATTAAACATCAGTAGATTGGTAATATTTGAGAATGAAATATATGCCTGCCAAATAATATGTTGTTCCAATAATGGAACAAACAGAAGATAAAGAAAATAAGCATTTTAAAAGTGGATTTAAGCCTTTTAAAACAATTCTAAATATATATATATTTAAAATATGTTTTATGTATTTGGTAGGTCCTAGAATTTTTATCCCTTTTTTAATAGCCTGCATCTTTCTGCACCTAGTAAGTGTTGAAGAAATCCATGTCAATTAGTTTAGAGTTACATTAGAGAAATAGTTCCATTTTATATTCCCTCCTGCTAAGCAAATGTTATTTATCATATTCCATAACAGCTCACTGTTTGTTATACATTAACTGCTCATTCTCTGTGCCAATAAGACTGTGCTAGAACGGCAAATGAATTTGGTACGTTCATTTAAATGATTCTGCAAACCACAGGCTACCCAGTTGTCTAATGATAAGAGAGCCCCAAAGCCACCTGATCACCATTATACTCCCTTATATTTTTGGACTAGCATGGTCAATACCGTCAGGATCTCAACACTGAGAAGAATGAGAAGGAAAAGTTTACCTCAGACATAATCATGAAAAGGGGCTTTATTAAATCAGGCACCAATGGTGATATGGCTAGACTGGAAGGAGAATGGAATATAGGATTTGAAGTGCTTTATCTGCTCCAAGACCAATGCTGGTTTTGGCACTTCTTTCACTCTAGTGAGTTGCAAAAAAACAAGCAGGTGCTAGCAATCTGAGAGACCACATGCCAGCTACAGCTGCTTCAAACTGATTCAATTACATCTGCCTGAATAGTCCCAGGACATCAAACCAGTTGAAGAGATCCGTAGGTTGCAAGGAGACCTAGTCTATCCTGAGACAACCACCTGCAAAGCTCCACATTTGGATAAAAGTGATCATTCTATCGCCAGGCACAGGAAAAAAGACCGGAGTGGGAAGGAGGGGGAATGTGATTTTAATTCACTTTAAAATTAAAAATTGGTTACAGAGAGCATAAAAGGTCTCTTTGAATTTTCATGTCTAAAATCTGAGAGTAGCTGAGGTCTTAAGGATACTTTGAAACAGCCTGATTTTGTAATAACATTTCCCAAATCATTGGGTACAGCACATTTACAGAACATGCTCTTGGGATCCGGACTTCGCTCCAAACCTTGTTTGTACAAAAAGGGGCCAAGCAGCTGGGAAATTCTGGAGTGGAGTGTGTCCTCATTAGTTTCCATCTGCCACCAGAACTCAGCTCATGGCAAGTTTGGCTAAGTCCTGGTGTACTCAGGTCCAAATGTGGGTCAGTTTTAATTACACTATACAGAATCCAGTGTGCATTTTTTAAATCCTTATTATACAGCACAGAGGAATGGGCAGCTCTCCAGCTAATCAATTTTTTAAAAGTACATATATAAAAATTTTAAACCAGGCTAGACAGACAGTGGATGGAAAAAAGTCTTATAAATGAGTACAAGGGTTACTTAAGAGAATTATTAGTGAAATTGGGTCATGAGCAAGTCTGCTTTAAAACTTCAAAGTGAGAACAAACTGTTCCAATGGTAAGATAGAAAACTTAAAATAAGGTGCACAATGCTCCTTGCTCCTCAGTGTGAATGAGTAACAAGGCTGTGGCCAGTTTATAGTAAACACCTATGGCAGCATTGGCTTTCATGTAAGCAGAGATATTTCTTATTTTATTATTCTTTACACTTACCCCCTTTCAAGGAGTAACTCATGGCAGGGACTGTAAAAAAGGAAAAAAAAAATCACAAACTACCTGTTAAGACTGAAAACAAAGATGAAGGAGAGGAGCGAGAGAAAGAGAAGGAGAGCAGAGTACACACGTGTTGAGAAGCAGACTCTGAGCATGACTTGGCTCTCAATGCCATCCACACAAACTGGGGCCAGAATCAACCCATGCAGTTCATGTTCAGAATCCATCCTGTCCGAAAGCTTCATCAGGTGCAGAAGAGCTAAAACACTAAGCCTTCAACGACAAGTGTCAGCAAAAAATTCAGGAGTGAAGATGTAGGCAGTCAATGTTGGGCATTTATACGATAGAATAATGCACCATTTTTGATAGACAAAATGTCCTTTGGCACAAGCCCTAATGATAAAAAAGTAAATAAATAAACCTTAAATGCTCAATGTATTTTGGGGGCTTTTGACTGACTTGTTATGAAACTTACCCATTAAAAAGGAAGAATTGAATTCTGGGTTCAAATACTAGCGTTTAACATTTACTGGCTGTATGATCTTGGACAAATTGTTTATCCTTCCTGAGTGTAAGTTCTTTTTCACCTGTAAAATGGGGAAAATAACATCTACCTAATACATTGTTGTAAGGATTATCAATAATAATATATATATAAACATCGTTCTGGAATATAAAAGTCACTCAGTAAATGTTAACTATTTTAACCCGACTGTTATGAGTTGAATCATGCCCCCCCCAAAATATATATGTTAGAGTCCTAACTCCAGTACCTCAAAATGTAACCTTATTTGCAGATAGGGTCTTTAGGAAGTAACCAAGTTAAAATGAGATAATAATTGAAGGCTCTAATCCAAGATGACTGATATTCTTATAAAAAAGGGAAATTTAGACACAGAGACAGATATGCATAGAGAGAAGACAATGTGAAGAGACACTGGGAGAAGATGGACATCTACAAGACAAGGAGAGAGGCCTAGAACAGATCTTTCCCTCACAGCCCTCAGAAAGAACCAACTCTGCCAAAACTTTCATCTCAGGCTTCCAGAGTGAGAAGACTTCTATTGTTTAAGCTGCCCAGGTTGTGATACTTTGTTACAGCAGCCCTAGCAAACTAATACCCAACTAAATAAAAATTTCCTTAAGCAATAATGTTTACCTTGACTCATCATAGTCAAAACTGTACACTTGACATTAGGCAAGTCAACTTTATTAACTCTACTGAATAATGGTCTACTTCATATATTATCTAGTGCTTTTTCCCTTATTTCTTTTCTGACTGTTGTTCAGGAAGATACTGCTGCAACATAAAGAGCCTGGCAGGGGAATACAAAAAAACAAAACAAAACTTGTTTATTATAATTAAGATTGTCTAGTTTTTATTAGAGATAAGGGAAAATCATACATACAAATTCACAAATCCACTTTTCTTATCAAGACATTTTACTACACGAATTTCCTTTTTGAGAGAAAAAGCGAGCCTTATAAAGCCATTTACTCATTGCCAACTCTGCTCACTAAACCTGTGGCTGCTTAGATTGTGAAAACCTTGCCAACAGAACCACCTTCAGTTCACTAGGATGCATGTAAGAGTGCATGGTTTAATTAGCAAGTATGGGTTCTTCATTGTTTATGAGATTACTTTTAAGGGTATCTGACTTTCAAAAGAGGGGTGAAGTTACCTGGGAGTTGTATCAGTAGCCCTTTCACTGCAAGGTACACTTCCATAATCAACAGACACTTAAGTGGATGTGATTATCTTCATCTTGAGCTTTTCTTTAAACAGCCCCAGCTTCTACAGACATGTAGCATGTTCAGTTAGAAATGGTGAGTCTGGGACTTGCCTGGTGGTGCAGTGGTTAAGAATCTGCCTGCCAATGCAGGGGACACGGGTTTGATCCGTGGTCCGGGAAGGTCCCATATGCCGCGGAGCAACTAAGCTCATGTGCCACAACTACTGAGCCTGTGCTCTAGAGCCCTCAAGCCACAACTACTGAGGCCTGCGTGCCTAGAGCCCGTGCTCCACAACAAAGAGAAGCCACCACAATGAGAAGCCCGCACATCACAACTAAGAGTAGCCCATTCTTCACAACTAGAGAAAGCCCGCGTGCAGCAATGAAGACCCAATGCAGGCAAACATACATACATACATATATAAATTTATTTAAAAAAGAAAAAAGAAATGGTGACTCTAACCAAGATGAACTGATACTCAACTGCAATCATCAAAGGCATAACTTTGCCAAAATTAACTTTCCTAATGGGTGGATCCTATACTTCCTCCAAATTCCTATACTGCCTATCATAACAACTTTTATATTTTAACAAGGGGAGAGAAAAGAATATTTATGAAATACTAGTGTGTATTATGCACTAAGTAAAGTATTTTGTATACCTAATCGACTTTAATCTTCACATCTATCGTTGAAAAGGTAGACATTGTTACCAAACAATTTTAGGTAAGAACACTCGAGTGTTAGCAAGGTTAGACAACCTCGATCAGGTCACACAGCTACTGAACTGTGGAACTGGAATTCAGTGAAGGTCATTTGAACTCCAAAGCTCCTAAGTTCAAAGTCAGGCAAGAGATTTAGAATCCAGATACCCTAACATATCATTAACTTTTAAGATGCTGATTTATTTAAGGTATCCGCAGTCTCCTTTAAATCATCTGAAGTCACTTAGGTAGATGTCTTGCTAAACTTGACTCAGTTTATTCTCCTTAAGAAGAAACCAGTTATTCACAAACACAAACTAAAAGGCTTCAATCAATTTAGATGAAATTAACCCCTTTATGAGAAAACCTGAAGGTCTTTTAGATTCAGTGCAGGATACCTTGTCTTGTGGTTAGTATTCCAACAACTTGATATAGTCCATTTACTTCCTGTAGATAAGGAATCAACTCTCCAATCACTAGTAGAAAAAAAATTAACACTAATATTTTTCTACATGAGGTACCTCACACTAAACCAAGAATCCAGAGTTTTGGTTTCAAATTGTTACATCTCTCACCTACTATACTGTATAACCCTGACAAGTACATCAACTTTTCTGAGCTTATTTTCTCACCACGGATAAAACAAAGAAAATAAATAGTTGACCATTAAGGTCCCTTCAAGTTCTAACACTATGTGATTTTTAGGACTTCTTCTAAATCCCTAGAAGCAGAGGTAACTAGAGAGAACCTTTACAACAATCAATGTGACAGTGTCCAGACCAGGGTACCTGCTCTTGGGCAAGTAGAGGGTCTTTCTTCAGCATCTAAATCGTAGTAGTGGTGTTGGTGGTGTTAGAAATAATAGTAGTATAGTAAGATTTATTGAGCACTTGCTACATGCTAACCACTGGACTAAGAATTTTACGTGTATTATGTTATATTTAACTCAACACAGCAATACATAAGGTAGATACTATTATTTTCCAATTTTTCAAAGAAGTAACAAAGGAACAGAAAAATTAGGTAACTTGTCTGGGTCCATACTAATAATAACTGGTGAAGACAAAAGGAGTTCTGCTGACATATCTTTGTTTCCTACTAGCCTGTATGCTCTTTGAGGGCAAAGACTTTATCTATTTAGCCTAGCTCAAGGTCTAGGAAATAGTAGGTATTCATTATTGTGTGGAATAAAAGTAAGGAAGGAAATGAGGAAGGGAGGGAGGAAAAGAAGGGGAGAAAGAAAGAAATTATATCTAGACATGCTATGTTCTCAATAAATATTGATTTTCTTCCTTTATTTCTTTAACCCTGAAATCACAGGGAAATCTGCATTTATGCTCAGGAATCCTAGGTGATTTCTCCCTCCTGGGTATTCCATACTGTAATTTCTAGTACAAGTCACTGAAGCATTTGCTATCATCTGGTTTAGTATTCTACCTAATACATGTTCTTGGTTCATCTCTTAATTTCTAATGTTAGTCTAACAGAGGATATAGTTGATTCTGCCAAACTAAGTTTCTGGAAAAAAAAATAATGTCCCTGATATTGGCCTCTCACCCATCGGTGTAAACTAAGGTGAAAGAAAAACTGTTCCCAGAGGAAAGATACTTCCAAGCTTAATAGTACCCATGAATATCATCAAGCAGTGGTACTAAAATTTGAGAAGTCTAAACAAGATGTTTTGATGCAATAGATACTGGCTCACTTTGCTACCTCTGCCGTTGTTATGTGACTGCCTCATGCCATACAAAATGGAACTTGAGAGGGGCTTATCTAAAGCAGGTTGTAACTCACACTATTTTGACTCTACCTCTGCTTGGCTTCATATCTACTTATTTACAGTTAGAATTCAGTGAATAATAGAAACCATAATTATAAACATGTATACAGCAAACACAGGGCCCATTACTTCTGTTTAGCAAAACACAATTTTTTTAATATGATCTAATCTTACCAGGCCATAAGTCAACATACAGTTTATTTTTGTGTTTTCAATGAGATAGAATTAGGGTGGGGGTAGGGGGTTTGGGGAAGAAAGTGATTGCTCAGGAAACTCATGGCACTGCTCACATAACACAGAGATTTATTTATGCCTATACTGAAAATATTTCCAAGGTGACAAGTGACTTAGTCATTGAATGCCTCAGCATTGTGCATAAAATAGGGATAATATAAAGACTTTTCTCTTTTTTATAACAAAGTGAATCAGCTATACATATATATATATTCCCATATCTCCTCCCTCTTGCATCTCCCTCCTACCCTCCCTATCCCACACCTCTAGGTGGTCACAAAGCACCAAGCAGAAAGTAACACACCATTGTAAAGCAATTATACATACATACATACATACATACATACATACATAAATGTGGGGGAAAAAAAAAAGATTTTCTAGACCCGGTGGGACTGGCCAGGTCCCCAGGGCTCAAGAAATTCTAAGGCCCACTCCCTTTCTTATCATGAAAAAAAAAAAAAAAAAAAAAAAGACTTTTCTCATAGTCAGCAAAATGAATACAAAGCACATTGCAAATAGTGTTATGGCAATTCTTGATTGTGATGAGGATCAATTCTTACATATTCATTTGCATTTTAAGGACAGAATTTATCAGTATTCTCATCTCCGTTTCATCAGCAGTGTGAGAACTGAAGGAAGTCCATCAGGACCATCCACAATATACAAGTAACAAGTTTCTAGGACTCTTTATCCCTCCAGACATGTTTTATTCATACATGCATTCATTCAACATTTACTGACCACCTACTATGTACAAGGCATTGTATTAAGAGTCTGTGGACAACCGTATATTTAGCTCAGTACCAATGTTTCCTACTCCCAAAGAGGTCAGTTAAATTCATATTATGGTAGTTTAAAAAAAAAAACAGATTTAAATGGGTCAATAAAAGGAGAAGATACACAAGCTCTAAGATTTTATGTTACTAAATACTGATGGAAACTCCTTAGCATTTTTTTACTGAAGCATTTTTAGGAAGTATAATGCAGGTTATTTGAGTAAGTTTTCAATACTGGGAATTGGGTACTACCAAATAAATTATTCAATTAAATACTTTGTTTACTGAGTTGTGATTTTTTAAAATTTTATTTATTTATTTATTTTGTCTGTGCCGGGTCATAGTTGCAGCACACGGGATCTTTTAGTTGTGGCATGCATGTGGGATCTAGTTCCCGGACCAGGGATGGAACTCGGGCCCCCTGCATTGGGAATGCCTAGTCTTACCAACTGGACCACCAGGGAAGACCTGAGTTCCCACTTTTTATATTATATTTATAGAACTTTACTTAACTAGTATAAGATATACTCTGTAGTAGCTTGTCTATGTTAAAAATATAGATATTTGTCAGAAAATATATAGAGCTATTACCCAAAAGAAACTTAACATCACTAACAGCAACACTTAGGGAAAAATATCAGGTGACTAGGATTTAATAGAAGTAAAGGATGACATTCCAGCCTTAAAATTTACATCTGGATTTTAGCCCTTTTTCTAAGATTATTATTTAATTGTTGCTTTTTTTCTCTCTCATTTCCACCCTACTGCAACAGAGGCACACGCACAAATCAAGAAATCATCTTACAATATACACTTAAATTTTCTGATATGCCCCATGTGTCCACTAATAGCCAAATGCTTTCAAATCTGTTCAGCTAAATGGATCAATAACTACATCCAGCTTCACATAGTGGGGTTGCCAACATAGTGAAATTGAGCCAAACAGAAAGTGTCTCTATGAGGACAAAAATTATTATCAACCCAGTTATCTTGAGAGATCCACTCTCCACAGGTATCCTTTAAAGAAGTTAACATAAACATTATCTAGGGCAGTCAACAGCTGCTAAAAAAATATTTGAGACTGAGAACGAAGAATTTGGATAAATATTTGGGAGCTAAAATCAGTAAGTTTTATAATAAACCAATGCAATAGTTCAAGGTCTACATCAAGTAAGAATCTTTCAAACTCGAAGTACACAAAATACGTAACAGCACAAGCAAAGTGCTAACAAGCTTCTCTGTGCTCCCAATCTTATGACACAGCTGCAAGCAACAATTGAGCAGGTGCAACCAAGCTTTTGAGAATTCCTGCCTGTTGCCCAGGAACCACAACACCACACAGTTGAGATTTTTAAACAGGTGCAAACATTTTTTCCCTTTACTCTAGTGCTTGAGACAGTGAAGCAGACATCTGCAACTACTCCTTACCTAAAGCAACCACCACAGAAAATAAAAAGCAGAACAAAAAGTTTGAAAATAAAACAACAGTGTCAAAAACAGTGGTTTTGCAATAGTCTCTGACTGCACGTCAGGAGTTGCTTTAATAGTACTGTTCCATAAAACACTCTCTAATCTCTCCACCAGATGAATGCTTTGTAATTAAAATTATTCTGCTTCAACAAATCTTAGAAATGTTTATTTGATTCTCACAATAGAGTGAAATGCAAGGTATGTGTAAAATGTACTATCCTTTGACACTGTCAATATTTGTAAGTACTCACAAATTAACATTTTCACATTATGAAATCTGTAAGCAATTTTAATACCCCAAATTTTAATATCTTTCCAGTTAATATACAGATTGATATAACTATAGGTAATTCATATACGTACCTGTGCAGCTATGGGGCACAAACAGACTTGCAATTTATCAGGTACTCTGAAATGTAAAACAAATATATTTTTTAAGTAAAAATTATTTTCTAAGTGCAGCCACTATTTATGCTGAGACAATTTCTTCAGAGAAGTAGAAAAGACTGCAGTTCTTAAATAGGTGGGTTATTTTATGTCTATATTTTCCCCATAGGATATCTCAGTTCACCCTAAATTCATGTGTGAACTATATACACACAGAGCATCCCGGAGCAGTGTGATCAAAAACAAGTACCATGGCCTCTGAAAGGAAAATGCTTTCACTAGAGAATGAGACAAACACTTAAAAATGTTTTTTTTTCTTTGGTATTCTTCCAAGACTATTGCTTTCCTAATACAAATATGACTGCTACTCTATAAAATGAAACCACTCAGATTAATCTCCACTCAGTTTGGATTTGTGTGGAAGAAAGGTGCTTTTGTAGTGCTCCACAAAAATGCATAATTAAATAAAAGTAAACTCTATGTTCATTAACTTCAAATTACAACAGCAAATAGAAATGATATTGATCACTACAAGAGGGAATGCTAAAGCCACAGTAGATGTGATGCCTCAACTCAACACACTTTGAGATAACTGCCAACGAAGTAGGTATTGACAAAGAAGTCCAGTTTAAACAAAGTATGCACAGTTCACAATTAGACCCGAAAAATATTTGCATGTAAGTGGAAACTGTATTGCAAAATGTAGCCGCTGAACTACTGTGACCCTTAAACATATTTCATAATTCTCTCTGAAAGCAAACTAAAATACTTATTTTATATACTTCTAAACATAGTTGATGATAGTAACATATTAAAGTCATTATATCTAGTTGATAATACTTGCTTATAAGTGTGTAGAAGAAATAATCAATTTTGATGATGACTCAGTGAAACACTTTGTCATACACTTCTGATAGGGGTGTGAATTGCTAAAAGTTTTCGGGAAAACTATTGAGTAATATGATCAAGAACTTAAAGTTCAGAATCTTTACTCAGTAATTTTAATTCTAGGAATATATCTTACATAACTGAAAACCAACAGAGATTTATGTTAAAAAGGTAATTTGTATGATAGCAAAAAACTGAAAGTAACCTAAATGTCCAACAGTAGAAAAATAAAGCATAGCACACCCATATAAAGAAATATTTTTAAACAATCCACAAGGTAGCTTGTGGTACTATAATGTTTTATAAATATATAGAGTACCAACTGCATGGATATAATGAAATTGTGCAGCTGAGAGAAAAAAAACACAAAGAACACACAAAAATATTAAGAGTGATTATATCTGGATAAGATTATGCATGTGTTTTTTTCTTTTTACTTTCATATACAGTTAATCTCTATGATAAACATTACTTTTATAATAAGAAAAATACTGGTTGT